>NC_041404.2:8839119-9021619 GCF_900747795.2 Erpetoichthys calabaricus | reverse complement strand
TTGAACACCAACCATGTATTTGTCATTATTTTGTATGATTTTGGGTCGTCAAAGGCTGCCCGTTGTATTTCCGTTGTTAGGTCTGCTTTCAGCATTGCTAGGGGTGTGGCCTCTGAAGTCAGAACCCATGCATAATTGACGTGATTTGATAAAAAATAACTATGGGTGCTAATCCTTATCAGATTTGCGCATACCAAATCTCTGAAATATTTAATGTTTATGTTTTTCTTTCTCATGTATATTTTTGGTTTTGGCCCTTTTGTTCTCTCGACCACGATTATTGTATGTCGTATTGTGCACCGATTTCATTTCGCTTTTTTTTAATCTGTTTTGTTTTTTACATGCATCTCCAAGTTATTGCTCAAAAGTTTTTCTGCCAGTTTGCTGACAGAACAGTGTACACATTAAGTTGTGATGGGGAGAAAGTAGCAAAGCAACTATTTCAAATTTTTTACACATAAAAACACATTTTCTTAAATCCCTGCTTTAAAAATGAAGGTAATTATAAATACTGTAGATTAAATGATAAAGTGCTATGGATATCACCTGTAATAAAAATGTAAGAAAATGGCCTGCATCTGATTTAACTTTCAAAGTATGCACATTTTCATTTTTTTCTGATTAGACACTTAAAATAGCATTTATCATCACATATTTTAGTCTGTATTTCCTCTTAATGACGGTATCATTCAACAGACACAATTAACTACAGCATTTACTTTTTTTGAATATAACCAACAAAGTAATGAAAAGTTTTTGTTTTAAATTATATAATTGCCTTCTAAAGCATTAACTAAGTTACTCCTAATATAATGCAGAATGGAGGTACAAAAGGCAGGATGAGTCATAAATTAGTTTACAGTATCCAATCATTGTAGTCAAGCTGCATAAATGTAAATCTGTAAATGCAATTACAGAGAAGTTATATATTTTTATTATTTTTATGCTGATTCAACTTTAATTTTAATTTTAAGTCCAATACCCAGAAATAATGTAAATGAAACACAATCAGTCTGTTATATTAATTACTTCTATTTTCAGAAAGCCTGCTACTGAAATTGCCATTTACAATGCAGTCTGTAAATTACATAAATCTTTAACACATTCTTTTTAGAATATGGAATACCAGCAAAACTAGAAAGGTTCTCCAGTAGTTTTTGTTTACAAAAGAACATGCTTCTGTATGTTTCTTTCATATTATTTGTTTAATTTAATTCTAAGTTGCAAAAGCAAGTTACAGTAAATGAAGTTATTTATTATAATTATTATTTTATAATATTAGTTATGAAGGGGCATCAACAATATTCAGGACAGCTTTCACAAGCATTACTTGAGCTTTTTCATATTTACCTTGGTTATAACAAAAGTTTAAATCATGTCAAAATACATTTCTGACTTACTATTGTTTTCATTTTTTTCATTCTGTATTTTAGAGAAAATTATTTGTAATTTTTAGAACTGCCTATTTTTAACTCATTGACATCAATACACGACCTCCAGCAACAGACTGCAGACCTTCATTAACTAGTAGAACATCCTCCCACTTGACACATCCAGACCCCACCACCTGCATTTGAGGAGTCCTATGCTGTGCTCCACAAATGACCATGCCAAGAGCATGTGTGATATTTTAGTACCTTTCCTTTGCACTCTGGGGTTTGGGTAGCCAGCATCTGAATGGGTAGCCACTATCATCTGGCAGATGTTTCACATGATTGCTGTTACAATGAATAATATAGGCCATAAGAAAAACTAAACGTTCATCCGGATACCTTACTAATAAGCTAGCCATCACATACAGCCCTATCAGCAACTTGCCTGCCAAACCTACATTGCCTCAAAAAAAATTAATCAACCATCAAGCTAATGAGCTACAATGTTTATCAGTCTCATTTTGGCATTGCAGTTGACTAGTATGTTAATGGGGCGGCACGGTGGCAGAGTGGTAGCACTGCTGCCTCGCAGTTAGGAGACCCAGGTTTGCTTCCTGGGTCCTCCCTGTGTGGAGTTTGCATGTTCTCCCCGTGTCTGTGTGGGTTTCCTCCGGGCGCTCCGGTTTCCTCCCACAGTCCAAAGACATGCAGGTTAGGTGGATTGGCGATTCTAAATTGGCCCTAGTATGTGCTTGGTGTGTGGGTGTGTTTGTGTGTGTCCTGCGGTGGGTTGGCACCCTGCCCAGGATTGGTTTCTGCCTTGTGCCCTGTGTTGGCTGGGATTGGCTCCAGCAGACCCCCATGACCCTGTGTTCGGATTCAGCGGGTTGGAAAATGGATGGATGGATGGATGGATAGTATGTTAATGGAATGAAACTGCTTATGGTTAACAAAAGCATCTTCCTTCTCACTAGGTGCCTTTATTGAAATATGAGTATGTTCAATTGCTCCAATTACTTTAGGAAAACTGAAATTGCAAATTGCACACTATAAGGAAACTGACTATAGCACCTCGTTAGTAGGCATGGTGTAGAGTTTATTCCAAGTATCCTCACAATCAAAATCTAAAATAGACCTTTTTTAGCTAAATAATTCAGAAGTGAAGATTTTACAGATGTTTATGAAATTGTTTGTAGCACAGAAATCCAAATTGAAGACTGGAGCAGAGAAAATATTACTTCATAGCTTGCACAGCTTACATCTGAAATTAAACATTATTTTCATTTTTTTTCTCAAACATTACTTACTGTAACCACACAACAACAAGTGAACACAAAATAGTCTCACAATGCTGTCACTAGTACATGAGGTTTTTTCTTGACATATTTTAGTCAAACTTACCTGCTCTTATTTTTCCAGTCTAACTAGATATGCTGTAATCATTTGTTGTCTCACTCATCTTTCTGTATCCTTTGCTACTGGGAGTTGTTTGCAATTGTATTATTCCAAACAGATTTACCAAAATATAATTTGCCTTTGCTTGAATCAACACTACCTAAACTTGTACTTTTAGGCCCTGTCCACAGGGCCGTTCAAATCTTGGTTAAATGAATGCGCTCTGAGTGAATAGGCGTTTAAGTTGTGTTTTGTAGTGGCACTTAATTATGATGTTACATTTTTGTTCTTTTGCCTCTGTTAAATGCCAACCTGCAGCCCACATGCTAGTCTTATGTGTATACCTGTGGGGGGCAGTTATCAGGCAGTCCTGAGTTTTTAACCTGTGCGGTCTGTGGTTCATCCTTCATTGGATTCATGAAGTATGAATCATTTGGCTTTATAAGACCTGAACCTTGACTTCCTTGTGTTAAAAATCTTCCTGATACAGTGACGCAGTCAGAGAAACATCACCGCCACTACTGGGTTCACCCTCTGACTGCACAGTGTGTGAAGAAAGAAAGCTTTTGTGTGATCTATGAAGAAATACGTTGATTTCCACATAAGTTCTTCAAATATTGTCAGATGTCAATTTTGAGTTTTGATTGCCTGCTACAACTGGTACAAAACCATATTACTCACTGGTCAACCAATATGGGAGTCAGTGTTTGCCCTACTTATCACATTGAGGAAAGCAATATATAAACAGTATTCGCGTATGCACTCACCCGATGGCATTACTAATCCATAGTAGCTAAAGTTATGTCATTAGCACAAGTGTACAAAGTGTTTCGAATTCTCCATTATTATCATTATTATTTTCTTGATAATGTGTGTAAATGTGTGTTTGTGTGTGTATATTCCCTATTTCTATTATTTTTTTTCCTGAGGTTTTTAGCACTGGGGAATCCTTTTCTTCCTTACATTTCCAGTACCTATTGGGAAAGTCCATCATTCAGAAAATTGTGCATGAAAATTTTCGTGTGCTATGGGAATGTCTCCAGCCTCTTGTCATTCCAGAGGCAATAATACAGCTATGAACTGACATTGCTGAAGGAATCTGCCAGAGATCCCAGTTCATATTGTCTTGGAGCCCTGGATATCCGGTCCTCAAGAATGTTAAATGAGTGACATGTAAACTCAATAAAGACGTTTTCTTTGTGCTCATTAGAATTTTGGCAGAAACTGAGGCCAAGAAAAAGTTGTATGCAACGTTTTTTTGATGCCCCCCGAACGCGCATCCGAATGAACGCAAGTGATGAAAGCCCATGTGGTTGGTCTGATTTATTGGAAATAGCTTGGCATTTGATCTGAACTCACCTGATACTACAGATGGCAGAAAAACACTCAGTGCAGATGTCTGTGTGGACAGGGCCTAAGGCAGTGGTGTTCAGCCTGGGCTCTGCCGCACCCTGGGGGTATGTCAGGGGGACGCATCAAAATGGAAGAAAAAATAAAACTATACGATTTTATTATTTAAAAAGTTGTAAATAATAATGGCGGAGTGGTGGCTCTGAGGCTAGAGATCTGCACTGGCAATCGGAAGGTTGCTGGTTCGAATCCCGTCAATGCCATTAGGGAATCTGCTCTGTTGGGCCCTTAAGCAAGGCCCTTAACCTGCAATTGCTGAGCGCTTTGAGTAGTGAGAAAAGCGCTATATAAATGCAAAAAAATTATTATTAATTATTATTTTTAAACACATTTTTCAAATGCTACTTGAAGGCTTCATAAACGTACGTATGTAGATGTACACACATTACACTGTAGCATTAAAGCAGTTCAAAGCAAACTATAATAAACGTAATTATAGACCATTTTTTAAAAAGGAAACATTCTGAAGAAAATCCGTCTTGTAGTTCTGCATTAAATTAATCAAATGACTTATATTCTAAAGCAAGTTCAAAATCTATAAAATATGAAGCTTCATACATAGAGTTTGGATTTTATCTGGCTAAGAAAAAAGATGGACATAATTACCCCAAATTCATCAGGAATTTCTGTCAAATGAATGTTTAAAGACGTTTAAATTTAAAAGATATGTAGAACAAAAGCATCCAGGTGATGTTGGGAAACGCTGACTTTTTCCAAAGGAAAGCATCACTGCTTGAGCTGAGAAACAAGCAAGCACTTTAACACAGCAAGCAATGGTTTCAGATAGGTCAATGAAGACATCTTTTTTGGCGTTGTATCACATTGCCCGTGCAAAGAAAGCTCACACATTTGGAGAAGATCTGATATTACCAGTGAACAAAGACATACTTCAGGAATTGCTTGGTGAGGAAGCTGTCCATAAAATTGACTTTGTAAAAGCATGCTCAAACTCAACCATGACTGATTTTGTTTCATTTTCTTAATAACGTATGTGTAAACCTACATTTCAACCCAGCAGAGGAAGTAAATGAGAATGTACATGTTTGACGTCTATAGTCAATTTGTTCTGTTTGTATTTGAATTTTAGTGCACATACACTTTACAAACCCAGGTCCTCATCACCATACCTTAAATGTATGGAATATGGGGGCTGTATTGCCTCACTCTTACAGTGTGAAAAATGAAATTTTAAGTGTGGGTGGTTTTGTGCCATCCTTACTTTTTTTTTCTAAAAGCCACTTTTTCCTTTAGCTGTGTCTCCTTCATTTTTCAAGTTCTTTTTACCACCATCTTTTCACTTTCATTTTTTATTTACTTACAATAATAATATGCATGTAAATCATGCAGTACATACAACAATTACTGACTGAAAATATTCTAGCTATATATAAGAAGTTGTTGCTTAAATAAAAAGCTGACACATTCTGACTGAACATTCTCAAATTCATTGCTTATAAGCCCTGTGACCTTTGTTATCTAATCTTCTGAAATAGCACAGTGCGTCATTTGTATGAGATTCTAAAAATGACTGAAGTACCACCTACAAGTAACAAACTAAGGAAAAGGCAATCATATATATGCAATAAAACTATAAAAAGTGGTAAGAATAAAAATTAAGCACAGAAACACAGCCATGCCAACAGATAAATGGTCATCCTGTCCAGGTTTTCTAAAAGTCTAATATTTCAAATGTTAATTAGTGACTACTAAAAATATTCTGTTTTGCAGGAAACTGCCCATCTTGTAAAAGAAACATCATACAAACTGTATCATGAGACTGTTTATTTGGCATCAACATATGGCAAAAGATTACAAATTTATGCTGTAAGAAGAATTTATACCCAAGTACAATATTCACTTCATATTTTAGATGTGTCATCGTGATAAGATAAAATAGCTGTACACTGTACATTAATAATTGGTTAGCTATATAAGCTTCTCACTATAAAGCATTTAAAGTCATTTTAAAAATAATGCCTGATTTGACATTTGTATCAATGCTCAGATATAATCAATAAAAATCTGAGATTTAATCATGCTTTTGATTATTTAAAGAATAAGTTTGGAATTTTTCAAGGCAAAGTTATTTCTTTAAAAGAAGGTATGTTCTGTATACATTTGTCACATGATATTTTGTTCCAAAGTCCAGCTTTTTCTATACATTTTTATAAATGTTTAGCCCATACTGGCATTTTACATTTGAATTCAAAGGGCACAAGTACACCCAGAAAACAAAACTTACTGTATACCTCTATGTTTCAAGCAAAAAGTATTACCAAGTATTGCTCCACAGGTTGAGACTGCACACATATTTCAAAACAGCATATTCATGTTGATTTAGAAAGATAAAAAGGCAAAAATCAAAATCGCTGTCATCAGATTTCACCATTTTAAAAGTTTCAGTTTACTGCACCGATCATCATCTTTCACAGAAGATTTCACGGCTGGGGGCATGGAGACATCTCGTAAAGTCGTACTAAGCTCTGTTATTGACACTGAATGTTGAAGCCCTGATGTTAATTGCTGTCTCTGTTCTGTGGACAACTATACAGTAATTATTGAAAAAGGTACACTTGTGATCTCTTATATGCTTTGACTATTAGCCCTTCAACCATGTCCGTCATTCCTGCCTCACAGTGTCAGGGTCTCCATTAGTTTTATATGTTCCCTCAATGTATTTACGGATTGATTGTTATTTGTACAAAGTACAATGAATCCCTTATGTGCTCTTTTCACTATGCTGCCCTTCAGTGTGAATCTTGCTATATGGGCTTTGTAAAATAACAACACAGAATATAATAGGCAAAAGTAAGCACCGTTTAGGAAAAAATAATTATGATTGAGCATAGATCTGTGTGTTATCACAGGCCATGGCAGAACATAGCCGTTGAAAAAACAAAATTGCAGAAGAAAAATTAGCATTATAAGCAAAATATAGCTTGGTGCTGTAGAGATATGTAAGAATACATAAGAAATTTGACAAACAAGAGGAGACCATTCAGTTGATCAAGCCCATTCGTTTAGCTAATAGCTAGGCTGTTCCAATATCTCATCCAGATTCTTCTTAAAGGATCTCAAGGTTCCTGCCTCAATTTCATGGTTCTGTAGTTTGCTCCAGAGTCCCACAACTCTTTGTGTGAAGAATTGCTTCCTGGCTTCAGTTTTAAACTCACTTCCCCTTAATTTGCACATAAGTTCTCCAGTATGTGATTCACCCTTAAGCTGAAACAATTCTGCTGGATCTGCTTTATCAGTGCCTTTGAGGATTTTGAGACTATACAGGTTTAATTATCTGTCTGTCAGTGTAGGACATGTCCTTATGTCCTAAGTCCTGGAATGCACTTGGTTGCTTTCCTACACACAGCTTCAAGTGCTGCTATGTCTTTCTTGTACCATGGTGACCAGAACTGCACATAATACTCCAAATGAGGTTCACTAGTGCATTATATAGTTTGAGCATAGTGACCCTTGAATTAAATTCAACAGTTTTTATTTTAATAACCTAGCATTTTTTTTTGTTTTTAATTGGTTCTGTGAATTGCTTAGTCGATGAAAATGTTGTGTCAACATAAGCCCTAAACCCTTTATAGTGGTTGCTTTCTGTATTACAGTGTCAACCATCTTGTAGTTATAATTGATTTTCTTTTTGCCCATATGTACCACTTTGCAATTTTCTACACTAAACCACACTTTCCAAGTGTTTGCTCAGTTCTGAAGGTTGTCCAGGTGTTTTTGAATTCCTTTTGCTGCCTCCTCAGTGTCTACAATCCCTCCAATTTTTGTGTCTTCTGCAAATTTCACAAGTTTACTAATTATACTAGAATCACTATCATTAATATAAATCAGAAAAAGTAATGGTCCAAGGACAGACCCTTGAGGGACTCAACTAATGGCCTTGCACCATGTTGACCGTTCTCCTCCTATCCATATTCTTTACTTCCTGCTAGTTAACCAACTAAAGATGCAGTTCTCTACGTTACCTCTGATGCCAACAGCTTATAATTCAGAATTAATCTTTGGTGTGGGTATATAACAAATGCTTTTTGAAAGTTTAGGTAAATTATGTCACATGCTTTGTTTTTGTCAACTATTCCAGTTGCTTCTTTAAAAAAAAAGAGAAAGATTGGTTTGGCAGAACCTTCCTTTCATAAACGCATACCGGCTGCTGTTTAGAGTATTATTTTCCTTTAATACATTTTTTAATATATTTCTTTTTGTAGTTTCCATGATTTTGTATGGCACAGAAGTAATACTAGTTGGACTGTAATTTCTAGGATTCATTTTGTCTCCCTTCTTGAAGACTGAAGTCACATTTTCAACTTTCCAATCGTCAGGTATTTCTCCTTTATGAATTGACTCCTGAAAAATGCCTAATATGGGTTTATAGATGTTGTTGATTAATTTTTTTCAATACATTTGGTAAGATCCCATCAGGTCCAGGCATTTTATTATTCTTCAATGTATTGACTGCTTGAAGCACATCTCTTAATAATAATAATAATAATAATAATAATGCATTTTATTTAGAAGGGCACTTTACATTAGCAGTAAATCTGAAAGTGCAACATAAAAAGTTTAAACAAAGGCAAAGCAAGATAAAACAGAGATAAAACAACAATAATTATAGCATTCTTGTTAAGCTTTCCTAAATAGAAAAGTCCTTAGCTGTTTTTTAAAACAGCCCTCAACCTGCTGTGTTCTTAGGCTCTCTGGTAGGGCTTTCCAGAGCTGTGGAACAGCGGCTACAAAGGCTCAGTCTCCCATTGTATGAAGTTTGATCACAGGGGGGCGAAGGCGGTAGGTATTTGTAAAACGGAGATTTCTTGTAGTGGATTGTAGTATAAGGAGTTCTTTAAGATATTGTGGAGCATTTCCATGGATACACTAGTGAGTAAACAAACAGAGTTTATATTCGATACGGAGATGGATAGGGAGCCAATGAAGTGATTGAAGGATTTGTGAAATGTGTTCATATTTCCGCACCCTCATCAGGATTCTTGCAGCACTATTTTGAATTTGGCTCTAGTAGTCCAGTCTGGATGAGACAAAGGCATGAACCAGCTTTTCAGCATCACAGAGGGAGAGGTAGGGACGGAGTTTGGCTATGGTTCTTCTATTTTAAAATCTTTGAATTCAGAGTTTGTTTTTACTTCTGCCTGAGGCATTCCACTTGTTTCTTCCAATTATAAATACTTGGGTTAAATATTTACTAATTTGCTATTTCCTTCTCATTTTCAATGATTTCATCATTTGCGTCCCTAAGGTTTCTTAAATTATCTTTTATCATCTTCTTGCTGGGGTAGTACTGAAAAAATGCTTGCTGTTTGTTTTGGTTTCACTAGCAATTTTTATTTCAGTTTCTCTTTTGATGTTTCAAATAATTGTTTTGATCTCTTACTGTAGTTTCTGTTATTACTGTATTTCAGAAATATGTCTTTTTTATTTACTTAATAAGTAATCTTTTCAATTTTAGCTTTTAAATAATTTTTAAATAATTAAATAATATTTATTCATTTCAGCTGATTTTTTAGTGTTTTTGTTGTATTGCTTTTTCATAACCACTCATGATGGAAGCTGTGAGTAGACTCTCACTTCAACAAAAACAGTTCCAAGAATCTGTGACAAAATAATTACCATATGTACTCACGTATAAGTTAGGTCTTGAAACCTCAAAAATCAATCATAAAATCAGACCCCAACATATTCAACCGTTCAAAAATGCGACACTTACATTTTTTTTTGTTTTTTACATCTTCTTGCCTCCTCCAATCTCGCATCAGTTTCTCAGACACATCGAACTTTGTTGCAGCAGCGCAGTTACCAATTTCTTTCGCTACTTCAATGACTTTTAATTTAAAACAAGCTTCATATTTTCTTCTGATCGAATTCCATCATAGATACGGAATGCTCTTACGATAAAGGTGTATGAGGGTGTGAGATGCAAAAAACACAAAGCAGTGCAAATGTTGCTTCAGAATAATTTGGGTATTATCTTGTGGTCACATAGGCACAATACATAGAAAATAAAAGGCAGTGTGCTCTCTCTAAGGTGGTCGTTAGCATATCATAATCTCTTGGACCAATAGCGTGAGTTTTCCACATTCAACTTATACGACTGACATTATAAAATACCAGAAATTATATGGTAAAATCAAGTCCCGACTTATCCACGGGAGAACTTATCCGTGAATATATACGGTATTTCTAGTTTTCTGTATGCCTCATGAGCGCGAAAGGCATATTTTCTTAAATCAAAATTTTTACTGCTTCAAAGTGGATGTATTTGGTTAAGTTGTCAGGCTTTGGACTTTGGAACACAATTTCTATTGGCAAATGTATATATACCATCTTTTTGAAGAAATAAGTCTGACTTGAAAAATACCAACCAAATCCGTTAACCACACATTAAAATCTGTATTCTCTTGTATTAAAGTAGCTTTATTAAAATTTTATTAAATTATTTATATTTATTCAATAAATATTTTATTTACTAAAATATATGATGAGTAAAATCATAACTAATTATTTGTTGAATAATAATATTAAGCAAAAAACGAAATAAAAAAATGAAAACAAAATGAAAATTAACCTATTGCATTTTGCTGTTCCTTATCACTTTTATTGGTTGTTCAGGACTGTGTCACTTTCAAGCCATTAACTTTTATACTACATTTTCTGAAAAAATGTATGCAACACTGTACTTTGCCAAAGATTTTACCTGTCAAATTAACTGGCTTTTTCACTCCACTAGAATATTACTTTATGCTCTCAGGGTTCTTCTAGTTGAACCAAATGCTAAAACATGCGCTGAATGACATCTGGTGTCCTGTAAACAGAGCCACAGATACTGTACTAAGAATATTAGTTGTGATAACACTTGTTTTCTGCTTAACACACATCCTTTTCCTTTTATCAGCTTGAAGTGTGAAGTGTCTATCCCAAAAGTTTGATACTTGTAAAAGTGAAATTTTCTTAAAAAGAAAATAAAAGGTCTTGCTAATTAGAATCTGACAAACCCATGTTAACAGTTTGAAAATGCGTGAGACATCTAATCCTTCAAGGCTCTGAGGATCACTTGGAAATGAAAATAAAAAGGCCAGACATCTCAACTAACATCTAACACAATCAGTGTTTACTACTTCCATTGATTACAGTAAGCAAAGGAAAAAATGCCTGGAAATAATAATTTATGTGCAGCTACCAATGATAGCAAATTGAGCAAATGGAAGAAAAAGCATAACGTGCATACAAACAAAAGTCTTCTTTTATACACTTGCTTACTAGAATCAAAAAGGTTTTTTTTCCAGATAAAATCAGGAAATTCAAAAATAATATCCAGTATTTTTTGAATTTGCTGTTGCTTGTTGGAGATAAATGAACATTATTTCCATTTTCAGTTGGAGTATAAAATAAACAAGCAAGCTAAGGATTTTCTTTAATCATATGTTTTATTTATTGCATAAATTGCCCCTTAAAACCACTTTTAGGACCAAAGTTAATTATTTTGCTTCTGTGACATAATTTAAGAGACCATAAGTCCATTGCTTCTACTGTGTCCATGACCAATATAATGTAGCTACTTGCATCCTGGGGAGGCATGATGATGCAGTTCTGATCCAGCAAACTAGTCGTGGCCTGTGTGGACTTTATGTGTTATTCTAATGTTTGCATAGGTTCTTCTTCCACAATGCCAATGCCATACAGTACACAATAGATTAACTGGAAGCTCTTATTCTGCCCCATGTAAGTGAAAGTGCCCTGTCTAGAGTGGTTTTCCATTTTTTGGCCATGGTTGTTATAGTAAGACACAACTTGCTATATGGTTGTGAGACATGGACGCTATCCAGTGACCTGAGACGAAGACTGGACTCCTTTGGTACTGTGTCTCTCCGGAAAATCCTTGGGTACCGTTGGTTTGACTTTGTGTTGAATGAGCTGTTACTCATGGACTCCCATATGAGGCACATTACCTGCATTGTGAGGGAGCGTCAGTTATGGCACTACAGCCATGTGGCGCGTTTCCCCGACGGTGATCCAGCTCGTAAGATCCTCATTGTTGGGGACCCGAGTGGCTGGACCAGGCCAAGGGGTCGCCCACGTAACACCTGGCTGCGGCAGATATAGGGTCATTTCCGGAGGGTAGGACTGGACCGCGTGTCTGCCTGGGGGGTTGCCAACCGGGATCCCGAGCTATTTCGACGTGTAGTGTGTGCGGCAACGCACTGTACCAGTGCATGCTCCCCAACTTGACTTGACTTGACTTGTTGTTAAGGTAGGCTCCAGTCCACAACATTATGAATAGGATTAAACAGATATTAAAATCAGTGTATGTATTAATTATATCTTTATAAGACTATTTGTCTTCATGGAGCTCTCTCCTTGTTAGCGCTCACCCAATTACAACTCAAAAAGTGAAATAGAAGCAGATTAGTTTGTATTTATAATTATTTCAGAACTCAAAAACCTTGTGAATTAATGATTTAAAAGGCACTCTGAATTAGAAAGGTGTTCTGTGTAATATATTATTTGATGAAATGATTCTTATTTAAAGAAATCTATTAGAGAAAGCTTCAGTTATTTATATTAAAACAGGGTTATAATGCCTTCACCTTATTTGTCATTTGAAATACATGCAATGCATTTACTAACAGTTAATATTTGACTCTGGAATTTCAGCCTCTACAACCACAACATCATTATCTGTCTCTAGCCCTGGAATAATTCTAAACAGCTGCCTAAGTTTTGAAGATCCATCTCAGCTGCAAAATCAAAACATTTTCACATTCCAACCATACTTTTCTGCCTCAGGAGACAAATAATTTGTCAGACATTCATTATTTTTAATTTAATTAATATAAATAGTCTTTTCAAATAAAGAAAGTGCTGCTACCTGAATCTTGGCCTAGGTAAAATGCCTTGAAATCATAACTTTTCCACTTGGTTTGACCATGCTTGATTTTTATCCAATGTCAAATAATTGCCATCTTTTACAGACTTTCAACACAGAAAAATTTTATACCCTAGGACAGGGGTGGGCAAACTATGGCCAACAGGCCCGCCAGAGTATATTATGCGGCCCGTAGGCACGCACATGTTGCGATCCTACGTTGATGTTAATTTTGTTCGATTAGAATTTTCACTATGTTTTTGAAATTATATTCCGAGTATTTGATTTGAATCTAGGGATATTAAATTGGTTTTTATGGCTCCAGAATTGATTAGTCATTAATCGTTAACATCCCTATTCGAAACTGCGTTTCCGCTCAACCGGAAGTGGCTTTTGTTCACATTTTAAAAGGTTTTGTAAAAATTGTAATTTAAAAGCGAATAGACGTTGATTTAACCATGAGTGCTGCCAAAAAAAGAAAGATTGAGGACGAATGTCGTGTTTTTAATGACGAATGTTTTAGTACTGTCTTCATGAACGTTGGGAGCAAAGCAGTTTGCTTGCTGTGCCGTTAGTGTGTGAGCATCTTTAAGGAGTACAATTTAAAAAGACACCACCAAACAAAACATTTGGATTTCGGGCACAATTTAACGAACGAAGAGAGAAAAAGGAAATGCCAGGAGTTGGTTAACAATTTAAAGAAGCAGCAAACTGTTTTCACCAAACAGTCTTTAATACAAGATGCTGCAACCGAAGCCAGTTTGGTGCTGTCTCATAGGATTGTAAAACGGAACAAGCCTTTTTCTGACTTCGAGTTCATCAAGGAATGCTTGTCAGATGTAGCAAACATTATGTGTCCAGAACAGAAAACAAAATTTGACAGCATTTCTTTATCAAGGAGAACTGTAGTCAGGCGTGTTAAAAAGATAAGTGACAATTTGATGCACCAACTTCGAGATGCAAGCAAAGACTTTTTGTGGTACTCTCTTGCGTTGGACGAAAGTACCGATGTACAGGACACAGCACAATTGTTGGTATTTATACGGGGAAGAAACACCCGTTCCGAACTTACCGAGGAATTACTTAGTGTTGAGTCACTCAAAGACACAACCACAGGCCAGGATTTATTCAGTGCTGTTGTGAACTGTGTTGAAAGAACTGGGTTGGTGTGGAATAAGATGGCAAGTGTAACAACCGATGGAGCGCGTGCTTTAACTGGGAAAAACGTAGGTCTGGTGAAGTTGGTGAATAATAAAATTAAAGAAGAACACCCTGACCACACACTCTTATCTTTTCACTGTGCCATCCATCAGGAAAGTCTGTGTAAATCTGCGTTGAATATCAAGCATGTTATTGATCCAGTTGTCAGTATGATAAACCTCATCAGAGCCAGGGCACTTAACCACAGGCAGTTCAAGGCACTGCTTGAAGATTTGGAAACTGAACATTCTGATATCTGCCACAGCAGTGTCTGCTGGCTGAGCCTGGGCAAGATATTGAGGCGAGTGTGGGATCTCAAGGAAGAAATAGTTATGTTCCTGGAGATGAAGGGTATTGATTGTGACTTTGTTACTAACATTGTTAATGAAGAGTGGAAGTCAGACTTCATGTTTGCTATTGACATTATGGAAAAGTTGAATGAACTGACTGTCAAACTTCAGGGCAATAGCTTGTTTGCACATGAAATGTATGTGCATGTTAAATCATTTCAGGCAAAACTCTCCTTGTTCTCCAGGCAAGCAGGTGAAAGCAGGTTTTGCCATTTCCCTTTGCTGAAACAGAAAACCATTTCTGGTGAAATGGCTGACAAGTACAAGGCCCAGTGGATGCCTTGGTTGTGGAATTTGAAAGGAGGTTCCAATACTTCAAGAACTTGGAACCACTCTTCAATATCCTCAGTTCGCCATTTAGTGCAGAAGCTGATTCAGCCCCAGAGGATATACAGTTGGAGCTGCTTGACCTACAAGCAGATTATGACCTGAAGGAGAAGTTCAAGTCAGTTCTTCTGCTGGAGTTTTATGGATCTTTGTCAGCAGCAGCATTTCCACATTTAAAAAACTTTGCTGCTAAACTTTTGTCACTATTTGGTCCACATACATCTGTGAGCAAGCTTTTTCTTGTCTGAAAATAAACAAGTCTAAGAACAGATCGATGGTGACTGACTGCAATTTGAATGCAGTCATGCGAATCACAACCAGTAAACTGGTTCCACAGTTCAAGAACATTATCCAAAATTGTGAACAGTTACATACTTCTCATTAACTATAATTGTAATCTGTGGTCAGATTGTATGTAAATTAAGTTCCTTCTTCTTCATAATTATTATGATAAGTAACAATAAATTTTGTTGAAATAATTCTGAATAGTAAAATCTTATTACCAAATTAGAAACCGTTTCAAGTTCGTATTTTAAAATATAATGTGCATGTGTAATACAGTGGGAATGTGAAATAAAATGACAAATACATAGATAGATAGATAGATAGATAGATAGATAGATAGATAGATAGATAGATAGATAGATAGATAGATAGATAGATAGATACTTTATTAATCCCAGGGGGAAATTCATTATATAATCCTATTTAT
Source organism: Erpetoichthys calabaricus (assembly GCF_900747795.2). Classification (NCBI taxonomy): domain Eukaryota; kingdom Metazoa; phylum Chordata; class Cladistia; order Polypteriformes; family Polypteridae; genus Erpetoichthys; species Erpetoichthys calabaricus. Next base: position 9,005,965 of record NC_041404.2, on the reverse strand, counting down.
TATCATTAATTCATATTTTCATACGTTGTAAATTGTAGTTGAAGTAGACAAAATATATATGCGGCCCCCCGATAACAATAAAGTTTTCAATGTGGCCCTCCGTAGAAAATGTTTGCCCACCCCTGCCCTAGGATAATGACTCATTCTCTGCCCTTTATCAATCTATAAGTCAACCACAACTTTTCATACTGCTTTTTTCAATGTTCCAAAGCCTAAATCAGTAGTTTCCTATAAACTTGCATTTAAATTTATATCTCCTTATACATCAGTTTTAATAATTTAAATGGTAGCTGAAAACACATCTTTTTCTGTTCTTTATAAATTGACTATACTTGTCATTTTATCTTTGAACTTAATCTTCATGTCCCAATTGTACTAATACTGAACTATACTTTGCTATTTATCAACTATATTTTTCAGTTAATTTTCTACACTTAATGCTGGCAACTCCCAGAGTGTATGTTCTCATGATGTATCATGCATTTGAAAATTCTTCCATCGTACTTCATTTGGTAGTTTGGAAACCACATTTTCAAGTCAAACCCATGAAAGATGCTATATAAAACAAGGATGTTGAGTTTAATTGTCACTCATAATTGCAATATCTCATTGTTATCTCTTCCTATAGAACTGTTGAGCATACACCACTGGTGCAATACACAATGGCCTCAAGAAACACTGGCGGGACTGAAGGAGGGATTAGAATGAGTTGGAGGTTATGGTTAAGGATATCTACAATGGTAAGAAAAAACATTTGAACCCTTTGGAAATAACCATATTTATCAATAAATTTGTCCAAAATATCTATTCTTCATCAAGTTACAATAAAGAACAGACACAATCTATTTTATCTAATAACAAACAAATTAGAGCATGGCTCTTGTGTATATTGAAAACATCATTCAAACATTCACAGGTGTAGTCTGAAAAAAGTTTGTGAACCCCTTGGCTAATGACTTCAACAAAAGTTAGTTGGAGTTGGCAAACCTGGAGTCCAATCAATAAAAATGATACCAACAGAAAAAAGACTCAAACATTTGGAGTTTTGTATTCATAAGAAGCATCTACTGCTGTAAACGATTCCTAACTAAAAAGAGGTCTAAGAAATTCTATTATCAATAAATGATGATATTCATAACTCCGGAAAAAGTTGCAAAGTAATTTCAAAGAGTTTAGATATTTATAAGTTCACAGTTAGGCAAACTGTATATAGAGAGAGATAATTTAGTACTGTGGTTAATCTCCCTAGAAGTGGGATCCCAGCTAAACTGACTCAATAGGCACAATGCAGAATGTTCAGTAAGGTAAAAAAGAATCCTAGAGTAACAGCTAAAGGCTTGAAGGAATCATTGGAATAGGTTAGCATTTCTTCTCATGAGTCTGGCATACGCAACATATTCAACCAGCATGGTGTCCATGGCAGAACACCACGGAGGAAGCCACTACTTTCCAAAAAAAACATTTTTCTACACATGAAGTGTGGCAAACACCATCTTGACACTTCTTCGTGCTATTGGGAAAATGTTATGTGTACTAATAACACTAAGGTTGAACTGTTTGGGAAGAATGCGTAAAAGTACATACAGTATGCTGTAAATAGGGCTATGCACACCAACATGAAACCATCATCCCAATGGTGAAATACAGTGAAGGGAACAACATGATTTGGGGCTTCTTTGCTTCTTCAGAGTCTAGATAGCTTGCCATCATCATGTGGAAAATTATTCCCAAGCTTATCAAGATATCTAACGAGCTAATGTCAGGGTAGCTGTCTGCTTTCTGAAGCTCAGTAGAAATTGGGGGAGACGCAGCAGGACAATGACCCTAAACATTGAAGTAAATCTACTACAGAACTGCTACAAAAAAAATAAAATGTGCCTTTTGGAGTTGGCCAGTCAGAGCCCAGAACTTAACCCAATGGAGATGTTGTGGAATGAGAATGGAAGAGAACCATTCACACCAGATATCCTAAGAATGTGACTGAGCTGAAGCAACTCTGTAAAGAGGAATTGTCTAAAATTCCTCTTGAATGTTGTGCAAGTCTGATCGACAGCTAGTAGAGATTACTGCAGCCAAAACTGGTTCAGCCAATTATTATATCCAAGGACCCGCTTACTTTTTCTACAACACACTGTGAATGTTTGCTTGGTGTGCTCAATAAAGACATGAACGATTATAATTTTTTTGTGTGTTATTAGCTAAGGACATTGTGTTTATCTATACCTTCAACTTAGAAGATCAAATCACATTTTATGACCAAACTAGACAAAGAGCCCGTTTCAACAATAGTATAATATTGAATGATGAATGTTCCAGTATAATATGGAATAGTAATAAGTATAAGCACCACAAACCTGATATACTGTAGGTGTATTGAATGAATGCGTAATTGAATCAGAATGTGTAATTAGGCCTCGAGCTGTAGTCAAAATCGCCTTTCAGGCCTCTAGAGCTTTAATCGAAGTTGCCTTTCTCTTTGAATTTTTGCGGCCGTGCCTGCCGCGATGTTGGGGTTGGATGTCGGTCTCGTAAGGTTTTTCGGGCAGCTGCGCAGAAGGCGACTGCACATTCGGCTTCGGGCGTGCACAGAAGGCGACTGCGCATTCAGCTTCGGATGGACGTGAGTGAGTGAGTGAGTGAGTGAGTGAGTGAGTGAGTGAGTGAGGAGGCAGGCGAATTATGTATTAAGATAATGCAGAAAATCAGAAAATTCCAAAGAGTTCACATAGTTTTTCTTGCCACCAAAAGCCTCATCTAATTTACTTATTTTCTTATCCAAAATTAATGAATGTCTTTAATTTTTCCTGTTACAATTGTTTTCCTGTCAAATCTATTTTTTGCTCAGTGGGCAGAGTCTGAGTACCTTAAGTAGCTTTAATAAAACTGGAAGTTACTGTCTGTTTCTGCTGGGCCATAAACATTTGATTCTAAACCTCTTATTCTTTCTTATTTCAAATTCAACACCTGTACTACATTGGTATGCTACAATTTAAAGTGCAAATAAATTTTGTTCTATTGAAATGGAAGTGTCCAAGCCTGAAACACCATTCCAATTTCATGGCCCTTGTTTACTTTGTGAATCCTTTATTTCACTTTAAACAACTTGTTAAAACAATCTGTTTTTATACATTTCCATAATTTGTTTTCATAACTTGTCAAATATTTAATGCCTATGCATCCATATAAAGTTATGGAGACTGCAATTTTAAATGGTTTAAAAATTTGCTCACAAAATGTTGGTGTTTTCGTGAATGGGAACACTGATGAAATGGCTCTCGTTGGAATTCAACACTGGCCTTGTGCCTAATGCAGCCAGGATAGACTCACCACCCAAGAGGTTTGGTTTTATTCAATTTTGAATGTGTGTGTGTGTCTGTGTACAGTATTAAGAAGCTCAAGGACAGGACACACAGAATATTGGCTCTCACAGAGTGTATGAGCAATTTCTATGAGCAACTATACAACAAAAAATGTTAACCTCTATCAAATATCAAAAAAGGAGACCTATGTAGTAACAACTAACATATTTTTACTGGAGTAATAACCAATATATTTTTGCTAGTTCACACTAACTTAAAGTAAACCAGGCTTTCACAAAGGCATTTGCAATTTACCATCACTCTCCAATTGCTCCACTTGTTGTAGCCCTTATTCAAAATCGCATGCCCCAACATCCAGTGCAGAAATACTGCCATTCTGCCAGTGCTGCTTACCTTGTGTCCAGTCCCGTTTCTGTTTTGTTCTGCAAACTAAATTGATTCTGTTGCAACAAATATGAATAAAGTAGTTACAGCAATATTTCAATAAGTGTTTGTCATTTTGAACCCACCCATTGGCTTTCTAGAACCATTTAATTACAGCATAAGCCTGTACAATCCTAAAGGCTATCCCAGTAGCACTAAGTGGAAAATGAGTATGTTGGCACCATTGTTCTTTCACACTATGTGACTTTCATTTAAATGACAATTAAGGTTACAAGTGGAAATTAAACTTTCCTAAACAAGCATTCATATTAACGTGGTGTCGTAGACAGTGTGAAATAATCAGCCTCAACACATGAAAAGGTTTGGGGCAACCACCAATATATTGTCCCAGGCTGCAAAATGGGTATAACAGAGCACGATGTACACTTTTCGAGATCCTGACTGAAATGAACTGGTGTTCAAAAACATGGCAGCTTTAAAGTCCAAGACCGGAAGTGACATGGCAGAACCGGAAGTGGTGTTCTTCTGGGAGCCAGAACTGGAAGTAATGTCTTCAAGGTTGAATCAGGCAGGTTTTCCCGTGTTTGGTCTGCAGAAACAACAGAAGAGGGTTTAGTGCACCCCGCCACCCCCTGGCCTGGCATGGAATTACCTTCACTTGGTCCATACAGCTTTCTCCTACTCGCACGTGTGTGACAACAGCAACCAATAACTCTTTTGTTTAGTGTGTGTCTTTCTTGAAATGAAAAGGAAAAACCCACTTATTCACATGGACTCTTAAGAGACAACAATCCTGCCCAGGAATTGAATGCAGTACCACTAACCTGTGTCATCAAATCGCAACTATGCAAGAAAGAGAACAAAAGGTGATGCTTTGAACCACCTAGGTACACTGCGTTGCCCATTATCACTATAAGGACAACAGAGGTTCTAAACAAGAAAAAAAGAATGTCAATATGTTTCTAAAACAACCACTTGCAATATATGTTAGCTGTTTAGATACATTATTTAATATTAACATTACTATCAGTTTTTATCATAACAACAAATGACATCTTTATTGCTGCTTAGTAAGTATTAGTAAAGTATAAAACATTATACTAAATGGTAATATTTTACAAAGTACAGAATTTAAACATAATATCAGATTAAGCATGTTTAGCCATTACCAACTGTACTATAAGTCACCAGGTCTGATGCATAAAATAGTTAAGAAGAGGATGGAATTCAGTTGTTCATATTTGTAGAGTATTTAGATACACAATTCACAGTTGTGTATTTTATTAGTTTATCTTGTAATGTACACTTGAATGTCTTGAAAGGCAGAAATGAATTAAATGCGTTATTACTACTGTTATTTTCTGCAAAAAAAAAACAACTTTAAATTGCCTCTGTGTGTATGTAACACTGAAAATACACAACACTTCCACATGCTATAATAACAGTTTAAAATCAATAAATGTTTAGAGTGTACAAGTTAAATTGTATAATTTAAAGAAGGCTGCCACTGAGCCTTGATGTAGGTCATACAGGCAGCAGCTCCACTTGCCATTTCAAGCTTTCACTGCTCTGCCTGGTGATTTTTAAAGCTAGTGCAGTCACACTGAAAATTTCTGAAGCTATACAATCTTGTGCTGTTTGCTAAAGGCAGCACGCTGCATAATAACCAGCATTCCACACTCACTTTAAATGGCTTTATCTGTATACTAAAAATGTGTGGATTAAATATGTGACACAAGACCAGATCACAATAATATATTTAATCAAACTTCAAACTAAATGTAGACCAGAAAAACTGGCAATCTTTTTTTAGAATTCCTTATTTTCTGTTGTGTCGTTTTTATGACCTGTGACCAGTACTAAGTCACAATTTGCAACATTCATAACTATATAATTTATCACTCTTCTAATAAACAAGGAATATTTAGAACTTCATGAAAAACATCACTTAAAGGTTTATTCAACCAGTGCTAATGAAGGAATTAATATCAACAGAGTTGAGATGCCAATTTGTGCATCAGGGAACAAAACGTAGCCGAAAGATTAGCCTGTTAGTCCACCAAGACACAAATTAACATCATGCATATTGAATAGATGGTTTATGCAGTCAAAGTAATTAAGTTAAAATGAATTTTATTTTTCCTTATGGTACATAAAGTACAATTAAAAACATGCATATTGGCAGACACAGTTGTATAAGGAGGAGAAATTTAGCTTAAAGGTTTTGACTTCTAACGGATAGTCAATTAAAGTTATGCATACTGACAGGATATTAAAAAAAAAACATATCATAAAACTGTAATTCAGCATTAATCTTTGCAAATTAATTTCCTCATAAAGGAAAAGCTTGATTCAAAGTGAAAAGCCCCTGGCTGTAAATATCTTGTTAATACTAAGAAATAAACATTAAATTTAGAATGCCTATATCTAATCTAGTTCAAAGTTTGCCCTACTGCTTTAGTCAAATCGATTAAAAATTTAAAAAGAAAAATTCAAGGTGGTAATTAATTAAGAATCCTGTTTGTGTTACAGCAATAAATGGAGTCTAGTGTCACATAGCAAGTAAGACGCACACAACTACTTTACAAAATAACATGCTGCTTATTTCACCTGCCAAAGGAAAGAAGTTGGAGACTGGGGTGGATATGGTCATAACACGTATGTATATGTAAAAGTATTTTGAATGTTTGTATTCTAATGATGTTACAAAAGTTCTATTACTCAGATAATTTTTGTATTGCACAAATACTATGTGTAAAATTATTTCTGAGCCTTGTCTGAGGCCACACTAGGACCATGTGATGGTCAACTGTATTTAAGTGTACTTTGGCTAAATGCTATCAGTCCATCCAGTAGCGGACAAATACTAAGACAGCGTCATAAATCCACTGTACAGCATCTAGTGCAAATCATATACTGTAATAAAAAAAATAAACTATTTAGAATTTCATTACAGCTGTATAATTTTTAGAACACACAATAATAAAATAATATACTAGTTCTTTCACTTCATCATTCTTTAATGAGTGGTTATTCTCACTGAACGTAGTCTGTAATATCTAAAATGAATTTTGGTAACCTTCCGCACAACAGCTTCAAAAAGTTAAAATACTTTAGGGATTTGTTCTGCTTTAAAGAAACAAAATGAGCTGATCCCGGATTCTTCTCTTTGCACTGCAAATATTATGTAACAGGAATCCATGTGATGAACCTTTCATAAAAAGATGACACAAAATTACCATCTCTGCAATACAAGCATCCTGGGCATATTGCCACACCATTACTTCAGAAGACTTATCACCCAATTTCTAGCTCAGCAGGATACTTGGAACTCACTCTGTCTTGAGTTTGCATTCTTGTTGGTGATAACTTATGGAAATCCCTGACTCAGACTCATTACACTTTAAATCATCTTTGTTTTAAAGTTTAACTGCAAACTTTCAATTAGTTATTTTTTGTGGACAGCACGCGTAAACCTACAGTAAATAACTGAATAATAAATGCACCAGAATGTATGACTTTGTTTGTCAGGAGTTCACAATGGAAATACTATACTTCTTGATAAAGTTTTTGTGACATTGATTTCAAATTCATTAACTTCTAAATGTCTGGGTTCATTTTGGCATTTATTATTCATTCTTAATCTTATTTATGACACAGTACAGTGTGGTGTTGAGGTCAATGTCTAACTAAGGAGCATCAAGCATAACTAATCAGGTACAAACCCTAGATATGGCATTGTCATGGAAAAAAACTAAATTCAATCTTCAAAGAAGGTAGGCATGGAGCCCAGATGAAAATGCAGAACATTTCTTTATTTGTACAGAGATATGCACAAATATCTCAGTCCAAAGAGTGAGCAATCAATTAAACAATTCACCTGCTTTTACGAGGGGGGACCCAAAAATAACCGGAAATATTTTTAAAACGAGTTTAATTTAATTTTCTGTACAAACTACAATTAGTCTCCTTCAAAGTACTCTCCATTGGCGGAAATACACTTATCTAACCGTTTGTTCCATTGTTCGAAACATTTTTTAAATTCGTCTGAAGTAATGCCCATTAATGCTCTGGTCGTTTCTTGTTTTACCTCTTCGACGTCAGCAAAACGCCTTCCTTTCAAGTCTTTTTTCATCCAAGGGAACAAAAAGAAATCACACGGAGCTAAATCCGGTGAGTAGGGTGGGTGGTTCAGGGTTGTCATACCATTTCTTGCCAAAAATTGGCGAATGCTGAGAGCAGTGTGAGATGGAGCGTTGTCATGATGAAAGAACCAATCGCCCGACTCCCACAAATCAGGGCGTTTCCTTCTCACACAGTTGCACAACCTACTTTTACAAAAAAATTCACTGAATACAAGCACAGCCTTCCAGAATGATGGCACTTGGCAGACTGACTTGTGAGGAGTGTAACTAGATCGCCCTAGCGGCCCAACCACGTACTACAAGTACCAACCTAACAACAACAAAATTCTGGTTATTTTTGGTCCCCCCTCGAATACTTTTTTCTGATTACATCACCTCATCTAATATTTCACAGTATCTGACTCTAAATGTGCAGAACTTTATTACCCACTCCAATCAACTAATGTAATTTCTGACTCATGTCGATTCTCCCATTGTTCTGAACACTGCTTCATTAATAGGGGTGTTTTGAGGACTGTCGTACTGATCTTTGCAACGCTTCACAGGAGGGGTACATGTATTTACCCATCAGTTTATCCCCGTTCACTGGAGGGGTGCTGATTACTCATTTACCTCATTCTAACCTTGGTAAATTGCATTGTTAGTTTCTCTAAGACAAGGCAGAGACTTTTACACTTTCATCTTTAAGTTACATTTTGTTAACCCTTGAGTTACATTCAGTCCTTTTCCTTATAGTTTAATAATTCATTCTGTTGTGGTGTCATATATATACATATACTTGTAATAAATTGTAAAAGATTATTGTATAATAACTAAACATTCCATAGCGTCAGTCAATTGTAGAACAAGCGGAAACTCTCACACTGGGATAACCTAACCTGTATGTCTAAGGAAACTGGTGTACCATGAAAAAAATAGTTTTTCCTATCATAAATTATTATATATATAAAAATTGTATTCACTTTATACTGTAAATAGGGATTAGCTAATGAATTTATATATGCCTTCACATACTTTATCTTTCCTTGACAATATATTTGCTTAGATAAATGTGTTTGATAATTAAAATAATTTACTCCAAAAAGGTTGTGTCCTGTTGTTTTTGTCAGGTGTGGCCAAACTTGTCAAGAGACAATTGTGCCTGTGAGTACCACTTCCCCCTTGCATGAGCGCAGAAAAGATTATGCAAGCAAGTACTTTCTCATCTAATGAACTAAATAAATTTTTCACTCTTGGGCAACTTCTCCTGTACTCAGAAATACATGTATCAGTTTCTATGACTATCATACTGTATATATTTCATAGAGACAGTGCCAAAAAACATTGCAATACATGAATTTATGAAATACAGCATTTTTGAATCACAAATCAACTACTGACCTGTGTGAAATTGGAAGGATGAGAAAATAAAAGTTTCCTTGATTTCACCTTGGATATGCATTGTTACTATAGTATGGATAATCTTTAGCTACATGTTTTTTTTTATTATTATTATTTATCATTATATTGCAGCTGCAACTTTACTGACAGCAGGCAACAAATGTGGATAATGGCTACACTGCACATAAACCAAGTAGCTAGTATTGTTATAGGTTTCCCATATGTAAACTATTGTTTTTCAGAGATGAAAGGTTGTTTAAAATGTGACTGTATGCCAGACCACTGTATGTTTCCACTGACTGCTTTTTCAACAGTGTTTCATTTCTTGTAAAACACATTTTCTCAGTATCTTATTTCCTAAAATTTTACTAGCATTTTTTATTTCAGCATAGAATAGTGGTGCAGTAGTTAGCACTGTTGCCTTACAGCTACACAATCTGTATTCAAGTCCTCCTCCCAGGACTAACCAGTGTGATGTTTGCTCATTCACGCCATGTCTCTGTGTGTTTGGTCAATTGGCCCCAAGTGAGGAGGCAATACTTACACTCCATATGTGGTTGGTGCCAAACTTGTGCACAATGATTAGAACAGACAGTGGCCAAAGCTACCTTAAACTAGATTAGGCAAAAATTCTATAACAAATTGATATATTATTCTAAAGCAGACATGTTATAAAGGGATACTCAGTAATACTTTCAACCCATAAATTAGAAACCTTATCATAAATAAAACCTTTTAGTGGATGACATACTTCTTGTTTGTCACTGCTGCCTGACTTTGATTCTCAACCTGGTCAGTGATTATCATCAATGTTTCCGACATGAATGAAACTGAAACAGATATTATTGTTTGTAAATTATGTTTTGGCCTCGAATACCTATAACACAAGACACATTTCTGCTGCAGAAGTCATTTAAATAACAATCTTAATAAAAGAGAAAATGTACAAATACAAAAATTAAGGGATACAGGGTTATTTACCAATATCAGAATGCATTTTCATAAATTTTTGAATTTCCAGACAGAGGCCCATTCAAGTAATTACAAGCCCAATGTAGGTTCATCCCTAATTTGGATGATGATTACAAGGCATTTTTGGACATAGCGTGTCTGTTTCTATATTTGAAACGTCTTTTAAATGTCTAAACGCTAATGGATTTCAATCCATTCATCCATTTTTTTTTTTTTTGGCTTGTTAAATCAAATACGAGTTTGTTGCAGCCATAGCCTATCCCAGACACGTCAGGCTCAAAGCAGGAACTAACCCTGGATGAGGTGCCATTTAAGTGTACTTGAAGATCTAAAATACATTTAAGAGCTGCCAAATATGTTTCAATATTTTACAAAAAATATCTTTTAATGTATCTTCAAAACACTTGCTATTAAATTTTTTGTAGATGTTCTATCAGTTTCAATACAGATATGAAGTTATTTTAAGATACCTTGAAACACATTTGAGATTCTTTTAAACAGACTGAAGGTTGTTTCCAGATGTTTTGAAATGTGATTCAAAGGTAGAATTATTCTTAAAGAGTAGTGTAGTTCATTGAATTATCCAAAAATTAATGTAGCTTTCAATATAAAATTTACATTTTCTATGCATAATTCTGCCAACTTGTTGTTTGGCAGAAATATTTTTTTTTATACAGATTGCATTTTAATTCCAAAGGTGAAGCTTCCTTTATTGATTTTTTGCCAGCAATACTTTAATAATAAGAAGATGAATTCTGAAAAATTTTCCTGTAACTTATCCCTGGAACAAGTCACTTCAAACAAGACATGAATATATACATATATTTAAGTTCTATTCACTAACAATCTTACAGATTTTCTGTTTTGTTGCAAAATATCTGTGGTTGCAATTTGGCACAAAATTACGTTAGGTAGGTTGTTAGTTCAATTTGTAATGTTTCTTGTTTCCTTTTTTGCCGCCATATAATTTCACTATAGGCAGACTACAATTCCATTGCATGTCCTTTTGAGAAAATCGTAAACTTAATGATAGTTGGAAACATTTGAATTTATTTTCAGTAAATTATAATAGAAGTAAACCACACCTAAAATATAATTCATAAGACAGAGTGACAGGTCGGCTGCCATAGATATTGCCATACAGCATGTACCAGTTGTTATGATTTGTTTTTGCAGTTTTTCTGTTGATACCAAATTGTAGTCCACTTTAATATGACCATTTTTATATGTTCTCTATGCTTCCTGATGGTTATGTGACACAGAGGTCACCTGACAAGTTGTGTCATCATTCCCCACCTATATAAGATGGTAGTGCCTTATCAACAGCATCCAAGCTTTTCAATTTGTAACTAAAAACCTTTATGATTAACTAGCTTATAAGTCTTTTTTTGGAAGTTATTTTAACATAATGTTTTCTGATTTAAAGTAATATCTGATATATACTGTTTCTTACTTTGTGTATTCATGCGTGCTGCATGGTAAGACCAAGACAAAATCTGTGAACATGTTCAATAGTTTTAGGGTTGCAAGCTTTGCTGTACATCCTCCTGTGTTACTTAACGTATGTTAAAATAAAGTTCACTTTACATACCTTGAATGGAATTCTTGCCAATGCTAAGGCAGAGAATATTTGTGAATGTCCGATCCTGAAGTAATTTTTGCAATGCGGACCTCACGACCAGCGTTGAAGTGTCTGTTATTAACCTGGCTATAGATGGTGGTTACATCAGTCTAGTGCATTTGTTGGAATTTTAAAAAAGAGTTGTTGGAGAAATTGCAGTTAACTTCAAATTTAACACTGGACAGAGCTAGTTTGTGAGTTGGAGCAAGTGAAAAAAAGAGTTACCTGCTATATCAGTGTACATTTTTGTTTCCTAGTTGTACATTTCATGAAATGACACATCACTGCATCAGCATTTGTTAGACATTGCAGGCTGACAAGTATAATAAAGAATCTAACGTTCTTGTACCTCTTACATTTTCAATCTTAAAATTTATTTTTGCCTGAAAATAAGACTGTTCATATATGTGGTTTCTGGATGCTTTTTGCAGTGCATTGTCTCACTTGGTTTTGATGCCATCCCCTCCCTGTAGTCATTTCTACTTTGTGGAATATCCTCTGTATTTAATCTGCTAAAAAGTTCTTCCAGTATTTAAAAAAGTTATTTTCCATTTATTTCTGTCATAATGCAGTTTGCAATATTGATTCCTTTCACTTGTAACTGGTAAATGCGGTAAACGATGAAAGGATACAATTAACTTTTGACATTCTTGCCCACCCTGCCCCAGTTGCTTTAGCAAACACTATTGTATCTTTTGCTTGCATTTTGGACTTGCTGCACAATGTTGTTATATTACTCACTTGTTTGTAAGTGGGTGCAGGTCCAGTTACCAAAGGCGGTGAAAAAGGGGCGAATATGCAATTCTTATGAGTGAGTCATATACTGAAGAGATACACTTTAAATATTTTTGCATGTCTTCCTTGCACTTTACTCACCAGTTGTATTATATTCAGTCCTTCGTTCATTATTCTGGCACCTATACAACCAGCTTCTCCTTGAAATTCACCATTTAGGATACATGACACAGTGCCTTCATTGCCACGTAGTTTGAAAACATTCTGTGAGCAGCACATGATGAAAACCCAGAGCACATTGCTGATCCTTGCAGCCCTCACAACCAGTATGGACGTGCCAAATATTAATGTGGCTTTAAGATGTGGATACACCACTCTGGTGCGCTATATGTACCTGTCTTTTAAAGCAACACCAAAGTTAAGATTGTACGTAAAGAACTGGGTCTTTTGTTTTTATCAAATTGTTTTCTGATTAGGAAAAAGTTGCATGAACCAAAGATCTGAAACATCTGATAGACCGCAGAGCCTTGCAAGTTTGACCTTTGTTTGTCTGAAATTAAAAATTGGTAGTCCCAGGGATCTAGAATAACAATTTTTCCATTCCTGATAAAGCCTGTTAGAATTACCTTTAAGGATAATGATATCCTATATAGTAAAACTACTTTTAGACACACATCTGCTCCACTGTTTTCATGATCCAGAACTAATTGAGTGGTGTGTCCTGAAGGTTTCTACACCAATGAAAAATGGAAAATTGCATGTCTGCACAGCTTAGAAACAGCTGAACAGAATAGTGAAATAGAAAGGTATGTTTCGATCAAAATACATGACATACTACATATGATGGCACACAGTTATGTGTTTTTCCTGTTGGATGCTGCCTTCACACCAATAGGAAGTTGTTTTTTCCACAGATTACACTTTGCAATTGCTCCAGAAATATTTCAGAGGAAAATATCTGAGCTGTTTAAGAAAATCTGTGGTGTGGAAGTGTAAATGGATGATATATTCATCTTTGGCAAGACAGATGAGGTGAGACTCCAGAAAGCATGGAAAATCGTGGAAAATCTTGGCTTAAATCTAACTTCTGAGGCAGTCATAGTTGAAGTATCTAGGACACTGCATTAATGAAAATGCCATCCACCCAGAACCAATGAAGATGAAAACTGTTATTGAGTATGAGTCGTCATCAGACATTCATGGACTATGAAGAATTCTGGGCATGGCCGCATTGGTCATGAAACCAGAGCACCAGGGCCCACACGTGAAAACTCAGCCTAAAAAATTAATCACACCAGAGATGAACTGGAGAGACTCAGATAACAAAATACTAAAAATGACTTGTAATGCTATAACTGTCAATTTGGGAAATTTAAAAATTAAGTCATTCTCTGAATATGAGGGTTCATGTGTTAATTAAAGACCACACCTCCTTGTGAATTAAGGCACAGGGAACTGAAGTTTTCAACTGTTGTTTTTATCTTTAGGCTTCTGACAATTTTACAACAAGAAGAGATTTGTAGTAAAGCAGAATCATCTTAAAGATATAGAGGAAACTCTGAATCTATGTCATCTCTGCTAAACTGCTATAAGAATATAATTTTTCTATTACTTACATTTTGCATTTAATCTTTTTAATTTTATGTCTGTGCTTTAATAAATAGTGGCAGAAAGGGCAGTTCTAATAGCCAGGAGAACCCTTAGCAAGAAGGATCTGGTTCTTGCCCTGAAAACTACAGGCACAGCTCATACTTGGATGCCAGATTAAAACAACTGTGCCCACATTGAAGAGGATTCTGAACCCATAATTGAGAGCTTTCAAGATGGTCAACAAGCTGAACAGAGGTTCATCAAACATGTGTACAAACAATGACATAATGTTCATCCACTGCCTGCTTTCAGTCCTAGAGAGAGGGGTTGCAGAGCGACAGAGCTGGATAGAGATGGCTAGGCTAACACAGCAACTGTGGTTCAACAGCAGTATATATATATATATATATATATATATATATATATACAACCTCTCAATCATACCTGATCAAGACAGAACAAAGGCGCCTTCATCAAAATAGATTATACCTTCACCCACTTCCACAATCAGACTGTGAATTTGTTCATTAGACAGAAGTGGAAAGAACAGAAACCGATTCTGAGTAAAACTCCTTGAGAAATGCTACTAGTAATTGTTTCAGAGACAGAGTTACTGAGTTACCAGAAAAGTTTAAGGACTTTGCAGTTAATTCACAGCTTACTACTTGAGGCAATAGTCCCCTGTGAAACCCACTGCTGTACATTTTCTTAGCTGTTCAAATTGTGCAGTCTTGTGTCTTCCGTATAAATCCATCCATCCATCCATCCATCCATTTTCCAACCCGCTGAATCCAAACACAGGGTCACGGGGGTCTGCTGGAGCCAATCCCAGCCAACACAGGGCACGAGGCGGGGAACCAATCCCGGGCAGGGTGCCAACCAACCGCAGGACACACACAAACACACCCACACACCAAGCACACACTAGGGCCAATTTAGAATCCCCAATCCACCTAACCTGCATGTCTTTGGACTGTGGGAGGAAACCGGAGTGCCCGGAGGAAACCCACGCAGACACGGGGAGAACATGCAAACTCCACGCAGGGGGGACCCGGGAAGCGAACCCGGGTCTCCCAACTGCGAGGCAGCAGCGCTACCACTGCGCCACCGTGCCGCCCTCCGTATAAATCCTTGATACATATTTATCCCATGTGATGGTAATGTGTAAGAATTGTCATACCTTGGTGAATTATTGCTCACAGCCCTGTACATTCAACTAAATTTAGAGATCTGCAGTCTGATCCATTTTGCAATAAGAAAAGGTCATTAATGCTTTCGATGTTGTGTCATTCATGGACATAAGTCAAGCTATACAGTCATGGATTGAAGTCTGCCACTTTTAAAAGCAGCATCATGTCTGTTTTGCTCTTAAGTGATAAGCCAAGGATGTTGCACTTCTGTGATATTTAAATTTGCCCACGCTAAGTTTACAAGAATCAACAATTTTTTCCTTTGAACCATCTGGGAAAGTTTAAATCAAAAGTGGATATCATAAATTTGTATGTTTGTCATGTTGAACTATGGTTTTCTTCCGTGAAAGCTGACGAGTCGAGGAATGACACATTGTAGTTAGCAGGATCCAATCAGGGAAGGGCTATGTAATAAGCATGAACCAATCAGAGCACAATTAGAGCCTGCATTTTAAAACTCTCTATTTTCACCTATCCACACTGCAACACTAAGCTGGCATTTTCAGAAATATAAATCTCTGGAGAGCATTTTCAAAAGTTTGTTTTCTGGGGTTAAAAAAACCACAGTAGGGTGAATGAAAGGCAAATTGTCTGTGTTTTTAAATGACAGCCTTGCAGTGTGGAAGTAGCCTTTAGTAACATATTTTATGTATGGTATTTATACATAAGCTTTTGGGTCATTCTGTCTTTTAAAGATTATGAAAAACATAGCTTCATGCATCAGTGTGCAAACGTTTGACTGGCACTATATATACAGTATATGTACAGTGGTGTGAAAAACTATTTGCCCCCTTCCTGATTTCTTATTCTTTTGCATGTTTGTCACACAAAATGTTTCTGATCATCAAACACATTTAACCATTAGTCAAATATAACACAAGTAAACACAAAATGCAGTTTGTAAATGGTGGTTTTTATTATTTAGGGAGAAAAAAAAATCCAAACCTACATGGCCCTGTGTGAAAAAGTAATTGCCCCCTGAACCTAATAACTGGTTGGGCCACCCTTAGCAGCAATAACTGCAATCAAGCGTTTGCGATAACTTGCAATGAGTCTTTTACAGCGCTCTGGAGGAATTTTGGCCCACTCATCTTTGCAAAATTGTTGTAATTCAGCTTTATTTGAGGGTTTTCTAGCATGAACCGCCTTTTTAAGGTCATGCCACAGCATCTCAATTGGATTCAGGTCAGGACTTTGACTAGGCCACTCCAAAGTCTTCATTTTGTTTTTCTTCAGCCATTCAGAGGTGGATTTGCTGGTGTATTTTGGGTCATTGTCCTGTTGCAGCACCCAAGATCGCTTCAGCTTGAGTTGACGAACAGATGGCCGGACATTCTCCTTCAGGATTTTTTGGTAGACAGTAGAATTCATGGTTCCATCTATCAGAGCAAGCCTTCCAGGTCCTGAAGCAGCAAAACAACCCCAGACCATCACACTACCACCACCATATTTTACTGTTGGTATGATGTTCTTTTTCTGAAATGCTGTGTTCCTTTTACGCCAGATGTAACGGGACATTTGCCTTCCAAAAAGTTCAACTTTTGACTCATCAGTCCACAAGGTATTTTCCCAAAAGTCTTGGCAATCATTGAGATGTTTCTTAGCAAAATTGAGACGAGCCCTAATGTTCTTTTTGCTTAACAGTGGTTTGCGTCTTGGAAATCTGCCATGCAGGCCGTTTTTGCCCAGTCTCTTTCTTATGGTGGAGTCGTGAACACTGACCTTAATTGAGGCAAGTGAGGCCTGCAGTTCTTTAGATGTTGTCCTGGGGTCTTTTGTGACCTCTCGGATGAGTCGTCTCTGCGCTCTTGGGGTAATTTTGGTCGGCCGGCCACTCCTGGGAAGGTTCACCACTGTTCCATGTTTTTGCCATTTGTGGATAATGGCTCTCACTGTGGTTCGCTGGAGTCCCAAAGCTTTAGAAATGGCTTTATAACCTTTACCAGACTGATAGATCTCAATTACTTCTGTTCTCATTTGTTCCTGAATTTCTTTGGATCTTGGCATGATGTCTAGCTTTTGAGGTGCTTTTGGTCTACTTCTCTGTGTCAGGCAGCTCCTATTTAAGTGATTTCTTGATTGAAACAGGTGTGGCAGTAATCAGGCCTGGGGGGTGGCTACGGAAATTGAACTCAGGTGTGATACACCACAGTTAGGTTATTTTTTCACAAGGGGGCAATTACTTTTTCACACAGGGCCATGTAGGTTTGGATTTTTTTTTCTCCCTAAATAATAAGAACCACCATTTACAAACTGCATTTTGTGTTTACTTGTGTTATATTTGACTAATGGTTAAATGTGTTTGATGATCAGAAACATTTTGTGTGACAAACATGCAAAAGAATAAGAAATCAGGAAGGGGGCAAATAGTTTATCACACCACTGTACATAGCGAGAGAGAGAGAATTAGAATAATGAGTGAATAATGACTAGCTGTGAAATTTACCATCTGGGTAGGGCCATATTTTTTAATTAGCCATAATCATAGTGCTCACTTTCAAAATCTTAAAAGGAAAAAACAAATTCAGGAGCATATTTTCACATTTAATGAGGCAATGCTGTTTTCTTTCAAAGTAGTTTCCTTGGGTCTCTTATTTGTAATGTAATGTAATTTATATTATAATTCAGCCATTTAATTCAGAATACAATACTAAAGACCAAGCCAATGGTCATCCCATTTCAGTTTAATAAGTGCTTATTCCCTCAAGACAGCATTCAGATTGCTTGTTTCAGTTCAAGTGTTACTTAGGTGTGAGCAGACATAAAAGTGTAATCTTATATATAGTAACAGTGAGTTTGAAATGCAATATTACATTCTATGGTTATGATACCAGTTAGCTATTCCAAATACTAGATCTGATTTTAAGGCAGGTAATCACAATTCTATACAAATGCAAATATTGTGCAGTTAATGTTACTTTCCTTAAGGCTGTCATTTGGGAGAAAGAGAATTGCACTGCTTAATCAAAGCTTGATATAGAAAGACCCTGTGTTTCCTAAGTGTTGCCTTTATGTACAACTTAGTACTCTCTTGGTTACAGAAGACTGTCTACTGTTTACTTGTTTCAATTAGTGTAAGAGCTAATTCTCTTTGCTAAATAAAGACTAGATAACAGTATTACAGTGACTTATTATGTACTGTATTGCTATTGTGCCTTGTATTACATTACATTATTCAGCTCTGCAATAAAAGTATGCTTGTTATGTCTGAGTGTACTGTGAAGTTTAGGTTCTAGAATTCTGAATCTAATGCTAAAATCATAAAATTAGTGTTACACATTTACCATCCTTAAAAAATAATCTTAACTATGTGTAGATTTTTGTGCTATGGAATTGAGTATGAAATATTCTTTTATATCAGTATAATTGTGTAGTGTTCAGCATTAATGCCTCATGGCTTCAAGAGACTGGGGTTGAATTGTGGACTGGACATTCCCAGTGTAATGTTTTCACTTTCTCTCTGTGTTTATGTATTGTGATGTCCAGTGGAATAAAACACACTCAGGAGCCACTTGTTTGGGGGAGTTTTCCAAATGCTGACTGGCTTTTTATTAAATATGCCCTGATATAAACGGTGCCCTACTGCCACCCGTTGTCTGGGTCATGGGGACACCTCCAAAATAACAGATATAACTTGCCTTCATCCTATCTACGTCTTGCCTGGTCTTTAACTGTTCACTCCCTCCTCAACCTGATGCTGTCTTCCTCTTGCTCCAGTAACAAACTACCACTTCTGACCTCCCCTTCCCCTTTTCTCCACGCACCGTTAATTAACCCTGATCCTTGTCACTCAGCTCTCTCTCTAGAGAAGTACCCCAAGCCCTTACAAAAAGTGTTCCCCCAAGACTCCACCCCAACACTGCTTCCACTCCCTACAGCCCATGCAGTGGCAAGACATGTCACAGTATGTTTTCCTCTGATATCCCAAAGACTTGGTGTGAGTGTACTATAGAGTGCTTTGTTTTTTGAAACAGGGTTGCCTTCTACTGTGTGCATAATTATAACAAAATGTCTTAAAGTGCATGTGATGATGTGATGACGATGACCATTGGTGTCCTCTATGTGCCAGTTTAACAATATAGTCTCTGTACTTCTTCTCTTTGGTAAAAGAAATAAATCTAACAGAAAAGTTAAAGCACTTTTCAGCAGGCTTTGACTTTCTGCAAAATGAGAACATTTTTTTTAGTTTTCATTTTTGTAGACAGATAGATAAATAAATACTATCTTGGCTTTCATTATAGAGCCCGATGGCCAAGGGCACAAACAACCTCACATAGTGCTCTTTGGAGCAACACAGTTGTCTCACTCTGCTACTAAATGTGCTCCTCTCTTTAGCCAAAACCTTATACAAGGGGTGAGGGTCTTGTCCAGGATAGTCAGCAGATTCCTAAGTGACCTAAGTTCTACCACTTCCTCCAGTGGGTCCAACCTGGCTCCCAAGATGGACCTAGACTTGTCTGCTTATTTAGTCTGTTGGCATTACCTGCACTAATACCATTTCCTCAGCACACTACTGCATAGAACAGGGGTCCTCAATCAGTCCTGGAGGGCCGCAGTGGCTGCAGGTTTTTGTTCAAACCCAGTTGCTTAATTAGAAAGCAATTCTTGCCAATAATATAATTTCATGACTTGTTAGTGCTTTAACTCTGCTATGTCAGGTCATTCTCATATCCTACATTTTCTTGCCCTTTCTGAGGATATCATCCAAATGATCTGAAGGCTAAAATGGATGAGCAATTCTCAGTCCTTCACTTTCCTTCCAAGTATTTAATTAAACCCAATAGTGCATGATAAATACACACAGGTGTAAATGGTAACAAGCTAAATGGATAAATGCTGGTATCTTTTGTCATTTGCATGTTATTGCTAATTAGGAGCAATTAAAAAACAACAATATAGCTGTTTAAGAATAAAATACGCACTAAGGGTTCAAAATCTTAATGAGCGAAACAACTAAAGTGAAGCAGAAGTGTTACTTGAGCAATAAGTGCTTCTTATTAAGCAACTGGGTTGGAGCAAAAACCTGCAGCCACTGCAGCCCTCCAGAACCGTGATTGAGGGCCCCTGGCATAGAATAATGCATTGGTGGCCTGTGTACACCAAACTACCTTAACTTCCTCAGGAAATAGAGGTGACACGGACCCATCTTGTATAAAGTCTCTGTGTTGGTACTCTATTCAAGCCTGTTATTCAGAAACACCTTGAGATATTTGTATGTCCTCACTACCTGCACATCTTTACCATCAATACGAACCAGGAACAGAGTGGTCTTGACCCTCCTATAGTCTACAAATACCTCCTTAGTCTTACTTATATTGAGGTGCAGTTGGTTAATTTCTCACCATTCAACAAAGTTCTTCAATAGTGTCCTGTATTCATTCTCCCACCCACCAATGATATACCAAAACTATTGCTGTGTCATCGAAAAATGTCTGCAGATGGTATGATTTGGTATTGAAACTAAAGTCTGAGGTGTACAGGGTAAACAGAACCAGTCACCATGGAATGTCTGCGCTACTCATGATCATGTTGGATACACAGTTCTTAAGCTGCACAGACTTAGGCTTTGTCTGGAAATCCTAAATGAACTGGAAATTCCAGTACAAGAGTGCAAAATGTTTGAATTCTTAATCTTTTGTTTTTTATTTAGCTTTGCCTGAATACCTCGTTTGGCTCTGCCCTTCGCATGGTCCTAGACTATGATTTATTGATAACATGTTTTCTCTGATTTTCAACCTAAGCTTGTTTAATACTTTGAAGTGTAATCATATTTTTTCTGTCCCTGTGTTGGACTAATGCCCTAGTAGGACTGTTTGCCACCTTGTGCTCAATGCTGTTGGAATAGACTTCAGCCTCCCATAACCCTGAACAGGATTAAACAGGTTTGAGGATTGATGAATGTATTATTTAGGTATATTTTTTTTATCTCTACTCCTAACACCAAGATGCAGAAGCCCATAAAGCAAGTACCCAAGACTTCTGCTGCTGTCTGCAGAATGTAAATAATGTTTTGCAAGTTCAGCTTGTAGCAGCTGCTGCTCCACCTGTCATTGTGGTAAGGAAACCAAAAATAGCATAAATGGGGCCTGCAGGGAACTGCTCACGTAGTGCAGTCTTGTTTTAGAACACCTTTTCTACAAATCGTGTAAAAATGCATGTATTTTCTCTTTTTAACAGGTAAGCCTTTGTAAGGGGCCATTGCTGTTCTTCAAAGTGGAATGACAATGCCTTAAAAGAATTCAGATTTTTCTTTGAGGATTCAGAGGTCAAGGGAAAGGATGTGGGGTAACTTTTGATTAAAATTGGAAGTCCATTCCTTTGGATAGTATTTTTGCATAATGCAAGTCCCTATAAGCAGAAATGGACTGATGCAAAGCACTATTAATTGTCTTCAGGGGGGTCTGTCAGAATAGCTAAAATTCGGAAAAACCGAGGAGTATTTCATACAACTGGCCATAGAAAATTAGACTTAACTAGCAAAGTGTAAAAGAGAAAGAATGACTGCACAACTATTCATGCAGACTTGACTTGGCTAGGAATATCTCTGTTAGGGGCAGATTTGTACCACAGGAAATTTGCAGAAGATCTTTTTTATTGTGGTAGAGCCAGCTTAAGGAAAACCTGTCTCAAATTACGAACAAACCGGTCCAACTAGTAAGCCTTACACCCCATACAGAGTTCTGTTATTAGGCTTGTTAACATCATTTTAGAGAAGATGGTTAAAATGAAAGGTCAGAGGTGGTGTACTCAGCACAAGAACTGAGCTAGGTCATACAGTATATATGAACTTGTTTGAAAGGAACTGTTCAAACTAAAAAAGTATGGTGTTTTAAAAGAATTATTGATGACTTTTCTATAGAACTTATGAACTGTCTCACTGTTCACTATTAGCAGGGCTGTTCACCATCCACCTGCTACAGTATATTTATAAGGCAACTATGCTGGGGTAAATACCAGGTTAAGAGAAAATGTTGGTGTTTAGTATTGAGTAGGGAAAACTACTAGTTCTAATAAAAGGTTAACAAGAAGAAATGCAATGTCTGTATGTTATTTCTACTTATTTACAAATGAAGTGTGTTTTGCTGTTACCTTTTGCTTTCTCAGATTAGGACCTTGGATGGTGTAAGGGGTCTCAGAAAAGGAGTGCAGAGATTCCTTACCTTGGGATTGGCGTTGTTTGGTTTATTTTATCTCCTGTGGCGACACTTGTTGTCTTCCACATTGTTGTTCATGTTTATGTTGGTATCGGACAGTAGATTATTGCTAAAGCTGACAGAAGGAGTGATATTAGCCACTTCCTGGCTATCTTTAGTCTCATTAGTCTGTGGTATGTACATGCTGCTCAAATTATCATTTTGGTATGTATGTATGTATGTATTTTTTTATTTATTTACTAGCTGTGTAAGCCCGTGCTGTAAAAAGCCCATGGTCCTAGAAACTATTGAAATTGTCAGAAATAAAATTGAAATATGGAGATGTCAGGTAATTGAAAGGAACTACTCTGAGCACCTCTCTCCTAGGTTTCGTTGTGCTGACGTGCTCGTCTCACTTGTGTATTAGCGGCGGGAGGATGAGTATAAGGGAGACATTTTGCCGATGTGCTCGTCTCACTTGCATAAGAGTTTCTCTCTTTTCTCGGCGGTTTTACTTTGGCAACAAAGTCGCTTTCTTCTTCCTACTCGTTAACTTGGAGCCGCCTTGCTGGCTCTCTGAGCTTCATGCTGTAGTAGCCTCGCACTTCCAGGCCCAACAAACAGACACACACACTTTCACGCATAGACGTTTAGTTTTCTGTTTTCTTGGAGGTGGAGCCCTTACCCCGACTCCACCTCTCACTTCCGGGCCGGAGAGACACACACACTTCCATGCATAGACGTTTATATATAAGATTAGATTCAGCAAAACAACTTCTTTTGCTTTTCTCCCTCATTGCACCACTTGGCCTATTTGTCTTTTTCTCTTTTGCAGCATGGAATAGCATCAAATATAATCTCATAAAATTAAACTATTAGACGCCTGTTCTGATTGTGTCCTACCCACCCATGTATTTTTATTTACTTTCTTTTTATTTAGGTTTGATTGGATGGGTTTGTAATTCTGGATCATTGAACTGGGGTAAGAATGGGTGATTGATAGTGGGTTGCTGCGAGTGCCTGTTGGCGAAAATATGGACTTTTTCTGGTGTTAGGCATTTTATTCTCTCTCATATGCTAAGGTCCCTTTGTGAACAGGACCCCAGGGTGTACATCTATGTTACCTGATGGGAGAGCCAGCTCATGACATTACAGACCCAGACTTCTGTGTGGAAGAGCAGAAGCAATCAATTTGCTTGCCAAAGAGGTTTTGCTGTTTTTATATTTTGCTATCTAGTGACCAAAAAGAAGAAAGCTGTTTTTTTTTTTTAAATTTGTAACTTTTGGCAGTCAGCTGGATAGTGACATTTAGAAAATATTCTGTGGCATACAGTATACATGAGACAACTGAAACATACTTTAAAAATAGGTTGCTGCTTTTTATGTGTTACTCCGAATTTGAATGAGAAACTAGATCATCTACTGGAATTATTCCATTTAAGAATATATGTTTTATCACTTTTCAGATGGTTTATTTTTTGGTGTTGTAATAAATTGCAAGGTGCCCAGTTTGGCATCAATCCACACCAAAGTGTAACTTTTGATCCAGCAATTTATAGTTATTACCTGAGTATACTGCATTTTATTGAATGTCAGTTTCAGATATGAATTGTATAATTGCATGATAATGCAATGCTGCAGGCTAATACTTTGCATTACTTTTCCTTGCTTATAAAATCAAACTTTGTCAAATAAGATAATATTTAAATTAAGCTATGATCCTGTATTGAGCTACCTTTTTGAAAGAGGAATTATATTTTTTTATAACCTAATTTTTTAAATTTGCAATTTAAAATTATAATAGCTTTATTTTAGTGATAGTTTTGTTGATCATATCATAAAAATGACAGTGAACTGCATTATTTCAAAAAAATTTCATTGCACCTATTGACATGAAATAACCATGAAAGGAAATTGAATGTACTGTGCTCTTTCCCTAGAGCAGAAATGATGAACAGCTGTTCAGCTTGTCACCATTTGGAGCCATGAAATCACCACCTTTTTGCAGTTATTTTTCTCTCATGAATTTATTTTCTTTTGGCAAGTCTCATTTACAGACTCAAAAACAAATGACAAGTCAATTCTAAACTTATTTGTAGAACTGTGGGTACTCTATAGCTAGATTAATATTAAATCACAAGAGGCTGTCTTAATTCTTGCATATATTGCTCTCATTGTAAACATAGCTTGAAATAAGAGCAGAAAATTATTCCTTGCATCGTATTGCATATAATATTTCCCAGTCTTGCATATAATTTACCTTTCACTTCTGTGATTAGGTAGAACAGATTTGCACTTCTCTTTTTATTAAAATACAAAAATGTTTGTATTTTAATAATTTGCAAGGCACTAGTCTGGTTGGTAGTGACTTCTTCAGAATAAGGGGAATAAATATAAATAGTTGTATTGATGTTGTTGCACTTCCCCAAGACAGCAGTGTTAATGGATTGACTTAGGGTTATGTGTATTTTATATATGAATATATACATATATATATAAATATATATATATAGTAATTGTTATATTATTTCTTTTATGTTTTGTAATCTCTTTAAATGTAGTTAGATTACATGTGCTACTGGGTGAAACTTCCAAAAGTAGACATCACTCTGGCTATTTAGTCCAGGAAAATCGAATCTCAGGCAGAGGTTCAATAAGTTTGGTTTAAGTCTGTTTCACAAATATTGTTGTTCCTTTGGATTTCCTGATTTTTGTGATTTATTTGTTCAGTTTCCTGGATTTGCCATTGGTTTTGGGTATTGAAATTTATTTGCTTTGGATTGCCTTTTATGCAACCTCATTTTTTGAGCATTATTGGTTACAGTACTTCACACTTCTACAGTGTGTGATATCCTAAAAGCATCTTTGATAAGAAGTATTTCTAGGGATTTTTCCCTGTAATTAACTTTATTGGGGATCTGAACCTAGGCAAGCTCAGAGTCAAGAAGTGAGCTTATGGTGAGTGTTTTTTTGATGGAAGGATTTTGCAACCAGAACACTCTTAGTAACCTAAATCAAGAGATTTGCATACAGTATGCGATCTAAGACAATAGAAGCAAGTATGTAGCAGAAGACATTCTCTTTTCCTAATGTGTGTCTTTTTCTTTTTCCTGTATGTGGGTTTTGTCTATTCTGCCTGCAGTGACCAATATACCAGAGAAATACTGTAAACAGTATGTGTAATATTGCAATAATGATGGTACCAGGCGACATTGACTGCAAGCATTTGAAAAATGTAAATCTGAGCTTGAGAGTGCTAATCACTAAGGAAAAAATGGACCACTGATGAAAGAACTATCCACGTTATTTTTTGCATTGTACAAAGCCAGTGGACTCCAGGATAGCCCCTAAACAAGAGCAAAAATGGAAGGACTAATAAACTATCCAGAATGGAGAAGGCAGAGATATAAGAAAGCCTGACAAGTCAGGGATCTCAGAAAGATAAAATCAGATTTCTTAAATTCAAATTACACATTACTTACATAATCACATGACGTATGTGTGGTATAAGACTAGTAATTACGCCTCTTTGAAAGTTACAGTAATCTCTTCCTTAAATTATGCTAGCTATAATTACAGGCATTTGTTATGTAACACAAATTAAGCTGGAATATTATTTTGCTAATTAACAAGTGCAATTGTGTTCATTTCACACAAGTATTTTGATTTTACCCATTACCTGTACATTTTTTTGTAAGTGCTGTTTCCTTTAGGCATTTTTACTGTATTCTTTTAAAAATATTTATTACATTTGTTTTATCTTTAAACTTTCAAAGTTGCCTTATGAAAATGTATTCATTTTCTGAACCTCGTTCATTCATTAAAAGGTTACAATGGGTCTTTTAATTTCTGGTACATGCTTCCTCAGTTGGTTTGCCCAGTTGATTTCATACAAGGGACGCTATTGGCAGATGGCTGAGAAGCTACCCAACTTACTTTTCTCTCTCTCTCTCTTGCTCTGACATTCTCTGATCCTGACGTAGGGGGTGTGAGCAGGGGGGCTGTTCGCACACCTAGACGATACGGATGCTCGTCTAAAAATGCTGAAAGATTACCTTCACGTTGCTCCCTTCTGTGCAGCTGCTTCGTGAAGCGACATGCTGCACGGTGCTTCACATACTTAAAAGCTCGAAGGGCACGTATTGATTTTTGATTGTTTGTTTTTATCTGTCTCTCTCTCTCTCTCTGACATTCTCTGCTCCTGACGGAGGGGGTGTGAGCTGCAGCCTTCCTTGCAACTGTTTTATACGGCGGTGCTTCGCATACTTAAAAGCCAAACAGCCCTATTGATTTGTTTGCTTTTCTCTCTCTCTCTGACATTCTCTGCTCCTGACGCGCACTCCTTTGAAGAGGAAGATATGTTTGCATTCTTTTAATTGTGAGATGGAACTGTCATCTCTGTCTTGTCATGGAGCACAGTCTAAACTTTTGAAAAAGAGACAAATGTTTGTTTGCAGTGTCTGCATAAAGTTCCTGTCTCTCTACAACTTCCTGTGTTTCTGTGCAAATCTGTGACCCAAGCATAACAATATAAAAATAACCATATAAACATATGGTTTGTACTTCGTGGATTTTCACCTTTCGCAGGGGGTGCTGGAACGCAACCCCCGCGATCGAGGAGGGATTACTGTATTTCAGAGCTCAATACCAAACACATCTGCATTCACTTATAATGGGTTCACTTGCACATTCCAGTTAGTCTAAATGAAACTGAGATGAAGGATAAAGTGTAGCACTCATAGAAACCCCACGTGGACAAAGAAAGAGCATGAACAGTGACTAGGTCAGGAGTTAAACACTGGTTGCAGGTGCCACAAGTACCGCACAACCATGCCACACTTTTGATGAAAGTAAATATCCATCCATTTATTGTCTGTATCCACTTTGTTCACTTAAGGCTTAAGGGTGTTGGGACTCACAATTAATGTGACTTATTTGCATTTAAGTTGTAGGTGAAAAAACAGAGCTTACAAAAAAAACATGCAGAAAGGGAGAAAATGTCTAATCTTCACTTAGACAATGACAGAGACGGATGTGCAATGCAATAACATATCGCAAAGAAAAAAATTTGGACATGAGTGTCAGTAGGCTTTGCGCCCTAGGAACCAAGTTACCCAAACTACTCTATAACATTTCAGTAATTTTTTACTGCTCTAATACTGATCTTTCTGATCATAAAATAGGCCTTAATGATATCAATTGACAAGAAGAATTCATATTTAATTGCACAATTACAGTATTTGAGGGTTCCTCTAGAGCAGTGGTCCCCAACCTTTTTGACAGCAAGGACCACTTTATTAGATGCAAATTTTTCCACGGACCGGTTGGAGGGGGGGTGTGGGGGGGCAATTTTATACACAATTTACATAACGTTTCTTTTATTATTAAGTTATTAAGCAGTTCGCATACGTTTGCAACCTGAGATTTTTCTTCTTTTTTTGCATATAACAAAGACATATGCTTTGCATTTGCCATTCCAACAGATTGCACATCACAAACATTAACACTGTTATCGTTTTTTTCGTGTCTGCTGTTTCTATAGGGGGTGACAATGAGTTAAATTCCAATGGATGTTTTTCAAATGTTGACAAGCAATAAGCAAAAGGTATCAGTGAAAACCACAGAAAACAAAAACAGCAAAAAAAAAACAGTACGAGGAAAGTTCGAAGAAAGAATTTTTTTTACAATGTTTCTGTTTGGGGATCGTTGTGCAAATGTGCACAACTGAGCTGCGACCACAGATCTAACTGCTCTGTGGATGATTCATTCAGGCATTTCAAGGTCACTTCGTTGTAATGAAAGCATCTGCTGAATGTACTTCGTAGTAACGCGATTTCTATAGACTCGTGTCATATGGGGAAACTGTCGGCACCGTAACAAAATGTAATGAATTATTATTATTATTATTATTTGTTGTAATACTCTCTCACCTCGGTCTCTCTCCTCTTTCTGCGCCGCCGCAAAGCCCCGCCGCCAAGCGTTCTGAAAAGTCTGAGTGAGTCTCCGTTGCCGGCAGTTCTCTCGCGGCCCGGCTGTCAGACGGCTGCGGCCCGGTAGTGGGTCGCGGACTGGTGGTTGGGGTCCCCTGCTCTAGAGTACCTTTTTCTCCAGCATGATTTGGCTCAAAAACTAATCAGCACATTTTCATCTAATAACAGGCTAAAGCTTCGAGTGGGATTTTTCCAACCAACTGTTTTAGCTCTAGACCGTCCTCAAGAAACTGTGACACATACACACACACACACACACACACACAGAAACACACAAATCATATTATGATTTCAGAAATGCTAGTTCTCCACTTGGTAAGGGAATGAAAGGTAAAAGTTAGCAACAAGATTATTTACTGACTCATTTTTATCTTTTGTCATAATTTGTCTTGTGTGTCTTTAGATTTTTTTGTTTTGCATAAACTCCTTGTTTTGTTAGGTGAACTCTGCTTTGGATTTTAATGCACTTGTTTCCTGATACAGATTCTGACTATTCCAAGTTCAGTGAAACATTGTTTTCTTGCTTGATGTAATGTGAAATAAATACCATAGAAAAACAGCAGGACATATAAGTAATATGTATTGGTCTTCACATGCCCCACCTACTTTACATAAACTGATCAAAAAAATTAAGGGAACACTTTGAAAACACATCAGATCTCAATGGGAAACAAAATTCACACTGGATTTTTTAAAGTGATATGGACTGGATAATGTGTTAGGAACCAAAGGATGCCACATCGTTTGATGGAAATGAAAATTGTCAACATACAGAGGGCAGAATTCAAAGACACCCCGATAATCAAAGTGAAAAAATGATGCAGCAGGCTAGTTCATTTTGCCGAAATTTCATTGCAGCAACTCAAAATCGTACTCAGTAGTCTATGGCGTCAGATGGACCAAAACATAATGTCCCAGAGGTGTACTATTAGATTTAGGTCAGGCGAGAATGGGGGCCAGTCAATGGTATAAATTTCGTCATCCTCCAGGAACTGCCTGCATACTCTCACCACATGAGGCCAGCCATTGTCGTGCACCAGGAGGAACCCAGGAGCCACTGCACCAGCATAGGGTCTGGCAATAGGTCCAAGAATTTCATCCCGATACCTAATGGCAGTTAAGGTGCCATTGTCTAGCCTGTAGAGGTCTGTGCGTCACTCCATGGATATGCCTAACCAGACCATCACTGACCCACCACCAAATCAGTCATGCTGAATGATGTTACAGACAGCATAACATTCTCCACAGCTTCTCCAGACCCTTTCACGTCTCTCACATGTGCTCAGGGTGAACCTGCTCTCATATGTGAAAAGCACAGGGCGCATGTGGTGGACCTGCCAATTCTGGTATTCTATGGCAAACGCCAATCAAGCTCCACAGTGCCGGGCAGTGAACACAGAACCCACTAGAGGACGTCCTCAGGCCACCCTCATGAAGCCTGTTTCTGATTGTTTGGTCAGAGCCATTCACACCAGTGGCCTGCTGAAGGTCATTTTGTTGGGCTCTGGCAGTGCCCGTCCTGTTCCTCCTTGCCGAAAGGAGCATATACTGGTCCTGCTGATGGGTTAAGGACCTTCTATGGCCCTGTCCAGCTTTCCTAGAGTAACTGTCTGTCTCCTGGAATCTCCTCCTTGAGACTGTGCTGGGAGACACAGCAAACCTTCTGGCAGTGGCACGTATTGATGTGTCATCCTGGAGAATCTGGACAACCTGTGCAACCACTGTAGGGTCTAGGTATCACCTCATGCTACCAGTAGTGACACTGACCATAGACAAATACAAAACTTGTGAGAAACAGTTAGAAAAGATGAGAAGGGAAAAATATCAGTGGCCTCCACCTGTTAAACCATTCCTGTTTTGGGGGTCATCTCATTGTTGCCCCAGGAAGTTTCATTGACCTGATGCTATACTCTGATTAAAAAGTGTTCCTTTAACTTTGTACGATACTTCTTAAAGATAGTTTTACATCCAATTAGTCCCATTAGCTCATAAAACTCCAGAAACTGCTGAATATCAACATTTCATAAACCAGTTTGTTTCTACAGATCAGTACTCTGTAACATATTTATTCAGGTTGCCAACCTGTACATTATCCTCCAAATCAAACACTTCGGAAATAACCAAATATTTTTGGCAAATTGAGTAAACATGCATCAGCCTTTTAGAAACAGGCATATTTATAACTTTAACAAGCACCTTTTAGACACACATTTCAACACACAAGACATAACAATAGAGACACTGCTGTTACTCCTATAGTGAAAGAATGGCTTACACCTTCCAGCCATTCTCATGTAAACCTATTTTTTTTCTACCCATCTTACTGTATGCAGCCCACATCTACTTTTTAGAACTCATTTTGGCATATTTAAGCAGCAACACCAGATGCTCATACTGATGATACCTTTTACAGCATGTTAAGAAATAGTGAACCTGCTCAAAATCAAGGTCACAGACAATGGCACATGCCCTTAAGCAATACTTTCAGTTATCTAGCATATTTTCCATCATTATGTATGATCAAGGCTCACAAAATGTACAAAATACATTATGACAAAATCATGTTATTCTTTTTCTTCTCTGCAACCACAGTGACGTGCTGAATCTGGCTTAAAAAACATACATAGAAGACCCCAAAGGAAACCTTTCAAAATGTATATTGCATTGCTCAAAATTACAATTCACTTTAGCTTCTTTTCTATCTTTTCATCTCGGGGATTTGCTTGCTAAAGTAGTCAACAACTGTGACATATCCATCAAGCTTCGACCCTAGTGAACATTTTTAAAAGAGGAGAACCACCTCCAAGAGCAGTATCCTGAGACAGAAGAATATATTAATTTATTTGGATGAATAATTTGACCTTTTATCCATTGTCAGGGCATCAGGTTGTCGAAGGACACATGTACTCTGGCCTTAAAATATAAATACATAAGAAGAGAGTTACTGTTGCAGACTATGAAACCACTCAGGCTTATTTGCAATCTTGTTAGGTTGTCGGCAGGTATACAATGCCAGTATTGTAATAGAAATAAACTTCACTTTGAATACATAATGCTGTTTGTGAAAATCAATTCAGTCTGACTGTGAAGAAGAAGTGCCCCAGCAGGAGTACCATCTATTGTCTGTTACAGTCCAAAAACTGTGTAGTGTTTTCTGCCAGCTAGTCCTTTCTGCATTTGCTGAGTGCATGCGTGTGTGTAATAAATAGGTTTCTGTCTGCTGTAAAAGAATCTCTAATAAATATACGTCTATTGGATTATTTAAATTTTACAGGTTTAACTTTTATTCAATAGTCGGCTAACTAACAATGCTTTGTTTCATTTGTAGCATTCTGTATAAAAAACTATTTTTATTTATATAACATAAATAAATGAGGGACACAAAGGTAGCAAGCTAAAAATGTATCAAAAAATCAAAAACAAAAAGGTATACAAAAAAGAATGTGTCACCAAAAGCCAAACTGCTAGAAGACAGAATGCATAGTTTGCATGTACGAGAAAATTTGTATAAACATACAAACGTTATCAGCTCTGATCAAAACAAGTTAATCAAAACACATAGAAGTAAATACTAACGGCCCTAGATACCCCATTAAGTAAAACATAAGGGTATGGGGGCACCTCATATTTTTTTTCTCCTAGCTGTCATGCCAGTACATCTTTCACTGCCACACATGACTTTCGTTAAAATATTTTGTACTTGTTCTTATCTGCCAAGTTCAACTTTAATCTGCATTTCTAAAAAATGTTTTCTTGGGCATGATGAGCGACTGAAGGTTACATGTTTGATCTGAAGGACTCACCAGATATCACATTTATTTCGTCTCATGGCATACGTGTTTTGCTTTCATTGAGTGTAAACAGAGGTGGCTGGTTCTGGCTAGCATTTAACTCGTCAGAAGATTTGTACAATGGACCTTAAGCTCTTTGTTTTATTACTTCTTTACTTGATTTTCACATGAATGAGGTATGTTTTGATCTCCTATTTCACCCACAGAATTTATTGAATCTTTATTTTATCATTACTTGACTTGATTTTTCACATAAATGAGTTACATTTTAATCTCTCATTTCACTTACACCATCTATTGAGTCATAATGTCTTCTCAGTTAAGCAATGGAAGGGCTGAAGTGGGCACCATTGATGGGCTGTCCTTAGGGCATCAGTTGACCATAATCCAGTCTTACATATCCCAAGATAAAAACCCAATATGGGCAACAGAAACAAAAGTTTGAGAATAACGTGGAGTTCATAACCAGACACTAGATTATAGCCAACACATTTTAAGGGAAGCTCTCTTCATGTCATGCTGACAAACAGGTATCAAATACATGGAAATGCACAATCTCGCCATAAAATATCAGGCTTTGGTTCTCAAACTCATTTCTGGGGACCCCATGTGGCTGTAGGCTTTTTTCCATCCAACTTTTGTTTTTAATTGGACTCTGGGCCTTATTAAGCCAGCTGTTATTTCCCACTTACTGTGTTTTGAGGTCACTATAGTAATTACAAGATTAAATTTGTTAAATTTTTATTAGACTGTATCTTTCATGGGAAATATTTAGTGTTTTTTAAACTTGGTTTAAAAAGAGCAGTATTAGAAAAGTAGCATTTCTAGTTTTTTTTGTTTAGTTAGACTTTTTACTATAGTTTGCCTATACAGTATTATATGGAAATGACAAAAAGTAACATAACATTCTCAAACCCATTTAATCCAATTCATGGTTCTGGGAGCCATAGTATATCTTGGCAGCATCCAAAGATGCTTGTTTCTGGAAATATGGAATGAAAAACTCAGAGATAAACCAACCCACGTACGATAAGTGCATGCAAACTTCACATGGACAATGACAGGCAGAGGATTTAAAGCCAGTGTACTGGATCTGTGAAGCAGCACCAGTAAGGACTGCTCTATCATGGAACCCTTAAACATATTCAATTAGTATTTCAAATATTTTATAATGAGAATGAATTTGGTCTTAGCTTCTGTTAATCCTAAATTTTAATTAGTATACATCAGGAAATCAAGATACTTACACAACCTATTACACTTCATATTTGGAATACTATACATTTTAGATCATGTTCCATCTATCTTCATTAAAACAGAAAGGAGAAATTAATGAGAACAACAGATGCTGTCAAGTAACTTAATAAAATTATTGATTAACAGATACAAACCATATTTTTATTTACCTAATCATGAAATCAAAATGAAATCAGTATAGACAGATCTAGGACATATTGATGGAATGTATGCTCACTTAGGAGCATCTAAAAACCATCAGGAGGTCCTGGTATCTTTTGGTAAAGTCGAAAAAGTAACCTTGTTTATGTTGTTTTCACCTGGGCAAGAATAGATAACTAACACTGAAATTATCATTCTAAATGACTGTGTACAGTTTATTGCACATCTTTATGATTATACCATGCCTTTTCGTTTTTATATAATTGGAAAGCTTAATTTAATTACTTATAAATGTATGTGCAGAGTATACAGTAATTCTGCCTACACTATTATGGTATGTCTCTAAATTTAAATCACGTCACCTCTTAAACTCAATTAGCTTAACCTAAAAATGTTGAACTTCTCATAGCTCATAAATGAGCCTAGTGCTGTTCTCTGCACTTTTTCAAGTGCTTTGTCTTTTTTGTGGCCTATAGACCAAAACTATAGTCCAGGTGAGACTTCATCCATGTTTTATAAGGCTTAAGTACAACCTCCCTTGATTTATAATGTTTTGTAAAACATATTTATAAAATTAAGTAAAATAGTTCCTCTATCCATACATATGCACATGATTTTATTCCCTATTTGATTTTTTGTCTGTGCAGAATTCATATTTGTCCTTTTTTATATTTCTATGCCTTTTTACATTGTGATTAAATATATCATTATTTTAATTCTTATACAACTCCATTTTATCATTTCTTCTGACACAACAGCCTTTTTTTCAGTGTTTATTGCTGTGGTAGTCACGTTGTTGTTAGTTATGGTGTCTGTTGCTACCATACCAGTAATTCAGATGACAGTGAGCTAGCATGCTCGCTCACGTTTTATGGCTATTTTGGGTGAATGCCTTGTAATTATTTGAAGCTTAAATATGTTCATGGTAACTAATCTTTGTGTTTTGAGTTTAATTAGAAAATTTGATTAGAGTCTTGATGCTTTGCTTATAAAATGTAATGATATTCTGACTCTGACAGTTTGCTCATTTAAAAGACCATTCCTTTGTCTACCACTTTTTTTTAGTTCAGTTTCCTGGTTCTTTGCATCTTTTTTGAGCTGCCAGCTCATTACACTCAATCTGACATTTTCATTCGATTAACCTCTTCTGGCTGATCAACCTT
Source organism: Erpetoichthys calabaricus (assembly GCF_900747795.2). Classification (NCBI taxonomy): domain Eukaryota; kingdom Metazoa; phylum Chordata; class Cladistia; order Polypteriformes; family Polypteridae; genus Erpetoichthys; species Erpetoichthys calabaricus. The sequence continues at coordinate 8,971,153 of NC_041404.2, read as the reverse complement.
GCTTTAGAAATTAGTGTTTTGTAGGAAAAATAAACAAATACTTTACACATTAATTTATACCAGGCCAGTTCAGAGTGTCCAGTTAACCTAATGAACATGTCTTTGGATGTGAGAGAAAACATACATACAAAGAGAATGTGTTAACCTTATAAGAACAGTAAACATGAATCAAGCCAAAGTTTCTGGAGTGATGTTTTTCCATGTAGATCTATGTTTTTCTGTTCGTGTCAATCTTTCTATGTTTTTGTCTCCAGAATCTATGTCTGTTTCATCACAATCATTCACTTCTATTAACACAGTTTTGAACTACAGTTTCTTTCGTACTATATTTTCTTGCGTACAGTAATCTCTCCTCCATCGTGGGGGTTGCGTTCCAGAGCCACCCGCGAAATAAGAAAATCCGCGAAGTAGAAACCATATGTTTATATGGTTATTTTTATATTGTCATGCTTGGGTGACAGATTTGCGCAGAAACACAGGAGGTTGTAGAGAGACAGGAACGTTATTCAAACACTGCAAACAAACATTTGTCTCTTTTTCAAAAGTTTAAACTGTGCTCCATGACAAGACAGAGATGACAGTTCCGTCTCACAATTAAAAGAATGCAAACATATCTTCCTCTTCAAAGGAGTGCGTGTCAGGAGCAGTGACTGTCATAGAGATAGAGAGAAAAGCAAACAAATCAATAGGGCTGTTTGGCTTAAGTATGCGAAGCACCGCGGCACAAAGCTGTTGAAGGCGGCAGCTCACACCCCCTCCGTCAGGAGCAGACAAAGAGAGAGAGAGAGAGAGATAGAGAGAGACAGAGTTTGTTTTTCAAGCACAAATTAATACGTGCCCTTCGAGCTTTTAAGTATGCGAAGCACCGTGCAGCATGTCGTTTCAGGAAGCAGCTGCACAAAAGATAGCAACGTGAAGATAATCTTTCAGCATTTTTAGACAAGCGTCCGTATTGTCCAGGTGTGCGAACAGCCCCCCTGCTCAATCCCCCTACGTCAGGATCAGAGAAAGTCAGCGCAAGAGAAAAAGAAAAGTAAGCTGGGTAGCTTCTCAGCCATCTGCCAATAGCGTCCCTTGTATGAAATCAACTGGGCAAACCAACTGAGGAAGCATGTACCAGAAATTAAAAGACCCATTGTCCGCAGAAACCCGCGAAGCAGCGAAAAATCCGCGATATATATTTAAATATGCTTACATATAAAATCCGCGATGGAGTGAAGCCGTGAAAGGCGAAGCGCGATATAGTGAGGGATTACTGTACAGTGATCCCTTGCTATATCGCGCTTCGCCTTTCGCGGCTTCACTCTATCGCGGATTTTATATGTAAGCATATTTAAATATATATCGCGGATTTTTTGCTGGTTCGCGGATTTCTGCGGACAATGGGTCTTTTAACACTAGAATTACCAGAGTCTACGAAAAAACTCGTAGATCCGGCCCACCTTAAAACCGTTCTCACCTCTCTTTTGTCTTCTAAATGTGCCGATTAAGAGGAGCAGCGAGCAGCCGGCTATTCCATCCCCCACCGTCGCAGAACGTTCACTAAGTTTTCCCAGTTCATGGCTTGTTTGATTATCTGGGAGTGACTGAACTGCTGGAGTTTTAGAATAGAAATAATAGAGCGCTATTTGGAATACATGCATTTCATGCGTGTTCCATTTCTACAGTAATCTGTGTAAACACATTGCTAAAACAGAAACTTTTTCATATTTTAGTAATAAATGTTACAAAATGTAGAATGTGTAAAGCCAGAGTTCCTAAGATCAAATAAACACTTCCCCAAAAACTTCACACACCATATAACGGTTTCCGTGGCGTAGTGTGCTAAGATTTGCTTCTCAGACTGAGTAGCTTTTCTCTGCCTCACAAACATGAGTTCAATTCCCCGCTGGGGATAAAGTGTTACTTCTTTTTTTTGTTTTTAACCTCAAACGGACATAAAATTTGTAAATTGGTATGCACTGTCAGTTAATGAGATCGTTATATTTTCATGTGGGATGCTCCTTTTAAAATATTTTTTTAACAATTGGGACTGCAATTAACATGAACAACTGTCCTTATAACTTATTTTTTTCAAGATCCATAACACACAGACAGACAGAGCACTGCGTAATACAGAGACAGACAGGCAGAGATATACAAACAAACAGGGAAGGCACATGTACTGAAAGAAAAAAAAATCAACATGTGCGTTGTTTCTGCAGCACTGAATAAGCTCACCCGCTCTAACATCACCCCTCCCCCGATCTGGCTCTCTAAGTAACAGCGCAAGTACAGACGCAAACCAAGTGTAATCAAGAGTACTGGTTCGATCCCCACTCACTCCTATATTTGCCGTTTTCAGTAGTAAGCTGCTCTTTTTGTTAATATTATACAGTACACACATGCACTTGATTTGTGTCTGTACTTGCGCTGTTACTTAGAGAGTCAGATCAGGGGAGGGGTGACGTTAGAGCGCGTGAGCTCATTCAGTGCTGCAGAAACAACGCACATGTTGATTTTTTTTTTCTTTCAGTACATGTGCCTTCCCTGTTTATTTGTATATCTCTGCCTGTCTGTCTCTGTATTACGCAGTGCTCTGTCTGTCTGTGTGTTATGGATCTTGAAAAAAAATAATTTATAAGGACGGTTTGCTGACTTGGAGCACCACTGCCTTACTGTGCCACAGAGACGCGAGTTCGATTCCCAGCTTTGAAGAAAGTGTTTTTTTTTTTCCTCAAATGGACATTGAATTTATAAATTGGTATGTACTGTAAATCGTTAACTTTAAAATGTCAATCGCGGTTATTTCTGTTGATTAATTCATGCTTTTTTACTTAGAGTCAGAACAGGAGCTTTTTCAGCTTATTCAGCTTCTGATCTGACTCAAACAGCGCCAGTATAACTTCACACCCAACCTGACGCTGTTCGTTTTCAAATAATATTGTATTACTTCGACGATGTTTTCTGATTGGTACTATTCGCGTCATAAAATGATTTCTTCAAAATGTCACATATATTTGTCTCTTTCTTTTTTTAAAATTTGCGTTGTAGCACTCAGCAACTGGCCACCTGCATGTTCTTGGGTACACTAAACAAGACAGCGCTATATGCAATCATCAGATTCAAATGTTAAGTTATATAGCACAGAATGGAAATCAGCAGTTCTTAGCATTCCACCATGCAAGCTGTCATATCAACCGCCTACTGTAACTTGCTTTCTTTTTTCTTCGGTTATAGTCTTGAATAAAAGTGCACTTGTTTTGTTATACTTTTACATCAACATATGTTCCTGTGTTTGAGCTACATGGGCATGCTCAAAAAATACACGTATAATGCCACGAAAAGTGCATGCAGACACTTCATTTCGCAAGCATTGGTACAACAATGCAGTCACAAGTACACTGCAGGGCTTTAGCGCGTCTTTATGTGAAAACAGCATCAGATGGGGAGTGTCTGATGATTGCATATAGCGCTGAAGTTACTGCTCTTTACTATGCTTTCCTCTGCATGTCCTGGAGTACAAAAGAAACAGCATACAGCAACACGTGGGGACTGGCAATACTGGGGGAAGAAAACACGCGGTCGTATGTATCGTGATACACTGCAGAACTATAGCGCGTCTTTATGTAAAAACCGCAGTGTCAGGTGGGGGGCGGTAGGGATGGATCCTGAACGCGACTGAGACAATGAAAAGGGAATTTTAAAAAAATAAAGCTAACCTTTACAAATATCATAAATTACACCAGCTGTTACAGACTGAAATCAAATGTATCTTTTTATTCTAAAATAGTGAAAATAAGAACACTTCTCAAATGGGAGTCGTGCAGGATCGAACTCATGACCTTCTGATTCCCAGTCAGCGACTGATACTGTTACACCACGGATGCAGTGATAATTAATTCATATCAATGTCTCACACTAAGGCGGGTTTTTTTGGCGGTGGCTTTTTTTTGTACCTTTTGTGAAAGTGTTTCTTTGATATTTGGACTTTAGGCTTCATACATTATATAGTTTATGCCTACATTTTGTCAATTGCTACTAGAATATATAACACGTTTCTGTTTTAACAATGTGTTTACACAGATTACTGTAGAAATGCAACACATATGAAATGCGTGTGTTTCAAATAACAATCTATTATTTCTACTCTAAAACCCCACTTCACTCCCAGATAATCAATCAAGGCAAGAACTGGGAAAAGCCTGTTTACGTTCTAAGTCGTTGGGGGGATGGAATAGCCAGCTGCTGGCAGCTTGTCTTTATCAGTACATTTAGATGACAAAAGACGCTGGCGGAGAGGTGAGAAAGGTTTTAAGAAGCGATTTAAGGTGGGCCGGATATACGAGTTTTTTCGTAGGCTCTGGTAATTCTAGTGTTAATTTCTGGTACATGCTTCCTCAGTTGGTTTGCCCAGTTGATTTCATACAAGGGACGCTATTGGCAGATGGCTAAGAAGCTACCCAACTTACTTTTCTCTGTCTCTCTTGCGCTGACTTTCTCTGATCCTGACGTAGGGGGTGTGAGCAGGGGGGGCTGTTCGCACACCTAGACGATACGGACGCTCGTCTAAAAATGCTGAAAGATTATCTTCACGTTGCTATCTTTTGTGCAGCTGCTTCCTGAAACGACATGCTGCACGATGCTTTGCATACTTAAAAGCTCGAAGGGCACGTATTGATCTTTAACTGAAAAACAAACTCTCTCTCTCTCTCTCTCTCTCTCTCTCTCTCTCTCTCCTCTCTCTCTCTCTCTCTCTCTCTCTCTCTCTCTCTCTCTGCTCCTGACGGAGGGGGTGTGAGCTGCCACCTTCAACAGCTTTGTGCCGCGGTGCTTCGCATACTTAAAAGCCAAACAGCCCTATTGATTTGTTTGCTCCTTTGAAGAGGAAGATATGTTTGCATTCTTTTAATTGTGAGACGGAACTGTCATCTCTGTCTTATCATGGAGCACAGTTTAAACTTTTGAAAAAGAGACAAATGTTTGTTTGCAGTGTTTGAATAACGTTCCTGTCTCTCTACAACCTCCTGTGTTTCTGCGCAAATCTGTGACCCAAGCATGACAATATAAAAATAACCATATAAACATATGGTTTCTACTTCGCGGATTTTCTTATTTCGCGGGGTGGCTCTGGAATGCAACCCCCGCAATGGAGGAGGGATTACTGTATATCAATTTATACTTTTGTATGTGTTAATGAAAAATGATTAGCTTTGTGCATCAGCAAAATATAATTACTAATTTGCACATTACCAAATAATATTTAGCACTGTGATTGGTGACATGTGCCTTAACGTTACATGCTATGTAATGCACAATGTGCACATAAACACATGATACACTCGGAAACTAACAACATCTGTCAACAAGGACATAAAAGAAGAACATAAATGATATTGTGAGAAACTGTAAAAGTATAAACAAGAAAATCATTTTGAAGTTGTTGACCTGAGTGAGGATGAGTCCTGGTAAATGTTTTACTCAAAATTTTGAATTTGCCATGTACTGCTTATCAGATATGTGATGTTTTTTGATGCTTCAATTTATTTAGCAGATGTTTATTGCTGTTGTATTTGATTAGAAATGTTCCTTATTAGACATGGCATGTTTTTCTATGTTTTTTTCATTTAAGCAGTGTAGCTTGTTCGAAAAGTTTGGGTTGGTAACACTGATGATTGTCCTAATTTGCTGCACCACTGTGCCATCCAGCAGCATCTTCATTGCTGTGTTTTTACTTATGTTACACAAGCCTCTTTTCAGTATGTTAAGAGCCTGTATTATTCAAATATAACAGGCATATTTGTCAAGCTTGTATTTCTACTATGAAATATCATGAGAATGCAGAAATGTCTGCTTTCAATTTTAATGTGTATTTAAATATGGCTTCATTTTGCTTTCTTTTTTTGACTTTTTTTTAATTTTTGGGGAGAAATATTTAAAAACCTTCTGAAATAATACATTCAGACACTTAACACAATCCTCAACAAGCTTGAAATAAATGGTATTCTACTGTTACTATGGAGTCAAAGAAAGTACTAAAGTTAATGAAATGTAGTAAATGGCTTTAAAAAGGCTAGAAGGTTCACCTTCATGCTCAGTTCAAGCAGCAAATTTATGTGAAAAATATGAGGAAAAGAAACAAAAGACTATTTCGGTATTTTAACATGTAATGCAGCATGAAAATTTTACCTTTGGGTCGGTAACTTCAAAAGCAGACAGATGAAGTGTAGACTGAGAACCATATTGTGTTTAACATGACAGAAATTGTTGTCTTTTTTTTTTTTTACTGATGCACAATGTGAACCTATAATTACTTTTGTCAACTATAGTAGTTTCTTTAATTTTTAATTACCACTAGAACCAAGTAATCTTCAGTTTGCCTTGTCACACAGAACAAATTAATAAAATGTATTGCAGGTACATTGAATAGTGGCAGTTAAAAGGCTAAAATGGGTATTTGTATGGGAATTGCCACTGAAATAACAAAATGTTGACTGTTATTGTACTCCTCTAATTTTTTCGTACAACTTTTCTTACTGGCACCATACATTCACCACCACTTAATATATTCAAATGTAACTTTCGATAAAGTAAAATGTGACATCTTAAATTTAAGCAACATCCTTATAAGTTTACTTAAAAGTTACATTACATTTTAAATAGACAGCATAGTGAAAGCAACAGCTATTTGTATCCTGTTTTTAATTTATCAGATCTTGGAAAAAAAACAGTGGTAAAGACAACTAAATCATGATAGTGTTGATTCTGAATTTTAATAAAAAGATGTATGGAATGGATTAATTGAGAATTCTTATGGTAATGTTTTTTATTCCTTAGGTTTTTAATGTCGATCAAACTAAAGTATTACTGACAAAGCACATCTGGGATACAGCACAAAGGAGCTTAAAGCATATTCATGCATTCATGCAAAACGTTGGAGAAGTGCAGTTGGAATATTTGATGGTTTGTTTCTTTGTACTGAATGTTAAAATAAAAAAAAATCATAGCTACCTTGTTCTTGGATTATTTTATCTCAGATAAGCTGACTATCAAAGCAGAAAATAAGTTAACACATTTATTAGAAAAGTAATGAATTATAGATTGTAACTTTATCTGTCATTTTGAGATAGGGGATGATAGAGCCTTCTAAAGATGGTAGAGTTAACAGAAGTCCATTGCAAGGCATTTTCAACAAAAATCAATTGGTTGGAGCTTAAAGTATTTCATATACAGGTTCACAGTCACATACTGTTATAAAGTAAGTTAGCTTGAAATAATTTAACCCGGAAAACAAAAGTCCTGTAACAGTTAATGTTGAATAATATTGTTGTGTGTGATTTAAGAAATTAATGATCTGTTCGTAACAAAAGATTAGTCTTTATTAACTGTTATTTACCATCTTCACCTATTTTGTTTTACAGTATCTTGTTCCGTATCTCTGTGTTCTACTGCCTTGTCATGCCAATGCTTCTGTCTCTAGAATGAGGCATCAGAGTGACAGCAGACCATTAAATTCATTGTTTACTCACACATGGAAACTTCTGCTTATCCAGTTGAGGTTTTCAACATGGACTTGTGAAATTGTAGAAACGTGAGGAATATTTGTGGATTTTAGCATTTGCTCATGGAAATTTGTAACATCTACAACTGGTAGAGCACCTATTTGGCCTAAGTCAGCAAAACTGTCTTTTTCTACATTCAAAAGATTAGAATGATTTTTTATTGTGATCAAATTTTATAGAGTCAAAGAAATAATACTTGTAAATAACTTTGAAGGAACAATAGCTAAACAGAGACCTTACCAACTGGGAGTTTAAAAAACAACAAGTATAATTTTACATCATTAGAAATCACCAGAGCGCTCTAGCCTTACCAGCCAGAGGGGTCTTTTAAAATGATGTGACCAACTGAAGAATTTGTTTCTCTCAACATTAAGCATTTGGAAAAGCAGGTTAAATAGCTAATTCTAAAAAGATGGAAAACAGCTCCAGTGCAAGATATCAGTGCCTGGAGATCTTCCCATAACCATAAAGTCAAAATTCTCACTAAAGTCAGTCACCGAAAAAGAGGAGAGGTGTTTGCTAAGGTAGTTTTTTTCTCAACAAGTTTCTTCAAAAAAGACAAATATTATAATTGTGTCTTGCTAGTTCTCATTTTAAGACTACAGAATTCTGTCTATGTGTGTATATGTGTAAAATTGTGAACAGAAGCTATACTGTATGCTAATTATTTTAGAATATTTTCACAGTATATACATTGTAATAAAATAGCTAATCAGATGGTATGGATATCACTAATTTTTCAGCAAAACTTTGCTTTTTGCATTTATGATGCCATCTATGCCTTTGGTTTTCAACAGGTGCATTACATATACTGTGTTTTGTATGTCAAAGACAAAATTCAGGCATATTCTTATAATTTAACAATACTCAACATTATTTCTACTGCAGTGGTAGGTTAGCAGCATGATATACAGTAAAGCAATTTAATTTCATATAACAATTGTTATTTTGATTTTGAAATCATATGGAACTACTCAATAAAACAACACATAGACAATTACATTTTATAATGCATAATCAAGCAAAATTTATCTCACTTTTTTCACATAACAATAATTTTTTTGCCTGTTATGATACAGGGTAGTTTCTTTTGTTTTGTTTACCAACATTTTAATAACAATTTTTCTTCTTTTGACAATTAAACATCATTTCCTTAACTTGTAATATAGTGTTTAATTTATTGATGACTTGAATTAAATTCTTATTCATTTCATTACATTCTGCACAAATATTCTCATCTTTTGCTATACATTTTTGCTAATGATACCCATACATTTTGAGCCTAGATTTCAATCTGGTGTTTTAGTTTTCCTAAGCATTAGGCTATAAGAAATTTAATTGCAAAATGAGCTGATCATTATGATCATCCTAATCTGCTTTTTTAGTCCATTTTTACCTGTGCTATGAGTTTCTAATGAGTTTGCATGCAGTTTGTGTGAGGAACTTTCAGATTTGGGTACGACTGGCGATCCTAATGTAATGTGGGAGACCTTCATGTGACAAGACCCTGAAGGTTGCTGAGGGTTGTGTTGGTATTACCGGTGTTCCCAGAAGGAGGTGTTTCATCTCACAGGGTACCCTGGATATCATTGAGAGGAGTCGCAGCGCACGGCTCAATGGCAACTCTGGTCTGTACCGGGAACTGAGAGGGGCGGCTGCGAGGGCTCTGAGGGCAGATAAAGAGGCGTTTATTAGAAGAATCTGTGAGCAAGTGACACACCGTCTGTGGTCTAGCGACCCACGTCCTGCTTACAGAGGAATCAAAGCATTACGCACATCTGAATCTGTTCCTCGGAGAGTCGCAGTCAGGGCAACTGATGGAACGGTCCCTACGGATGACACTGCAGTTGTGGTTGGCTACTTTGATAAGTTGTTCAAAGCTGATCTTCCGGCTATGACGTTGGATATCTCTGGGTCCACTGTTCTTAAGGCCGATCCTCCAATTAACCCTGAACCACCCAATCTCACTGAGATTGCACAGGTGGTGAACCAGCTGAGGGGGGAAAAGGCTGCAGGGATCTGTGGTATCCGGGGTGAACTTTTCCAGGCTGGTAGTAAGGCTGTCCTCCTGGCATTGCTAGCAATCTTTGCTTCCATTTGGGAGACTGGCATCATCCCAACTGACTGGAAATTGGGACTTGTCGTCACAATCTGGAAAGGGAAGGATGATTGCCTGGATTGCAGCAACTACAGGGGGATAACACTGGTCTCGGTGCCGGGTAAGGTCCTTGCTAGGGTTGTCCTCAATAGGATCCGTGATCACTTGCTCACCTATCGGCGACTGGAACAGTCTGGTTTTATGCTTAAGAAGTCTACCATCGACTGCATCCTGGCACTAAAGCTTCTCATGGAGCGCAAACGCAAATATCGGCAGAGTTTCTTTGCAGCCTTTGTCAATTTTCATAAAGCACCTGTGGGATCCCCTCGAGGTTGCTGGATATCATGGCCAGCCTGTACACTGGTACTGTGAGTGCTGTGCAGAGTGGAGGCAGGACCTCTGCGTTTTTCCCAGTTGATTCTGGGGTTCGTCAGGGGTGTGTTCTTGCTCCTACTCTGTTCAGTGCTTGTATGGACTGGGTGTTGGGCAAGGTCGTGGGGTCCAGTGGCTGTGGAACATCTGTTGGTGAAGAAAGGTTCATGGATCTTGACTTTGCTGACGATGCTGTGATCTTCGCGAAGTCAATGGAGGCTCTGATCGGGGTGCTCGAGTGACTGAGCAAGGAGTCTGAGTGTCTGGGCTTGCAAGTGTCCTGGATAAAAACCAAGATCCAGGCCTTTAATGACCTCTTGGGCACAGCCATCAGCAGTGTGTCTGTTTACGGAGAGTGTTGACCTTGTTGAGAGGTTTACTTACCTTGGCAGTGACATTCATGTCTCTGTTGACTCTTCCTATGAAGTTAGTAGACGGATTGGGAGAGCATGGGGAGTCATGAGGTCACTGGAAAGGGGTGTGTGGCACTCCCGATATCTATGCAAAAGGACGAAGGTTCAAGTCTTTAGAGTCCTGGTGCTTCCTGTCTTGCTATATGGTTGCAAGACATGGACACTATCCAGTGACCTGAGATGAAGACTGGACTCCTTTGATACTGTGTCTGTCCGGAAAATCCTTGGGTACTGTTGGTTTGACTTTGTGTCGAATGAGCAGTTGCTCATGGAGTCCCAAATGAGGCACATTACCTGCATTGTGAGGGAGCGTCAGTTACGGCACTACGGCCATGTTGCGCATTTCCCAGAGGGTGAGCCAGCTCATAAGATCCTCATTGTTGGGGACCCGAGTGGCTGGACCAGACCAAGGGGTCACCCACGTAACACCTGGCTGCAGCAGATAGAGGGTCATTTCCAGAGGGTGGGACTAGACCACGTGTCTGCCTGGGGGGTTGCAAACCGGGATCCTGAGTTGTTTTGTTGTGTAGTGGGTGCGGCAATGTGCTGTACCAGTGCATGCTTCCCAACTTGACTTGATTTGACTTGACTTGTTACCTGTGTGCATAACACTCACCTGAATTATTCATAATCTTATAAGTTTCATCCTGCTACAAGCAATTCATATTGATTTATATTTTTATCAATAATAAAATATAAAAATATTTTATTATCAATCACAATCTTGAGCTTCATATTATTCAACCCATGTGCATGCCTTGTAAGAACTAATACTTTGGTGCTTTGATGATGCATTGTTACTATTGAGCAAGGTTATCAACTGAACTGTACATAAATAGTTATATTACGCTAATCAACCAAAATGAAAATCAAGAAGTAGGAATAAGTAGATTGCATTTTTAAAATGTTGTACTTATTCTTGTATTATAATTGTAACTTATGAGAAGCAGTTTTTGAAAGATCATGCTTCAAGGATTTAGTGGACTCTGTTGTCATTAGTGTGCCTGTTCATTATCGCTCTTTACCTTCTATATAACATTGCAAAAGCATTTGCAACATGACTCATTTGGAAAAAAAAATCAACTAATCTATTCTTTTCAAAGTTGAAATTGAAACTAATGCCAACTGAGACAGACCAGGCACCAGCATCACATTTTTGATTGTTTTTTTGTAACACGATCACATGATGAACTTGTATGTCTCATTAGTCTTTAGCAAAAAAGGAACAAATATTTTGAGTTTAGTAAATTAATGATAACTTCAGAGAAGTCTGCACACATAAAGGAAAATTCTCATATGACGCCGCCAGAATTTGGATGCCATTCATTTCATTCTGTAAAATGCATGAGCATCCTCCACAAAAAAGAAATACATGTCCTGAAAATGTTGATGTGGAGGGAAATGATAGTGGGGTGGAGCAGATGACTGGACTCTTGAAGAATGATACAACAAGTGGGGGTTAGGAGGCTGCTTTCAAGTTCAGTAAATGAAGTGTTTTCTCTGACATGAGCTTGACCCTGGTAAAAAGTTCATGTTCTGCAAAAAGGTGTCATGCAAATGGGATCATACATTTGCAAAATGCAGTATTTGTGGGCATGTGCATATTGCCTAAATAATATCAATAATAAGGTACAGCTATGCTTCTCAGCATTTCATCTCTAGAGACTTGTTTGTGACCAAAACCACCCAAGCCCACCCAAGCATGCTGAATTCTGCAGTAACCTGACAGATACAGTGCAATAATGAAGAAAAGCACAGAAAGTTGAAAATAAAGTCCAGTGTAGCATACTGCATTGAGACCAAAGAGCTCCCTTTTGAAAAATTACAAGCATTGTTTTGTTTGACAAAGAAAAACAATGTAGATATTAAATGAGCATTTGATAACAACAGCTTCTGTACCAAGATCATGGGGCACATAGCAAACACAATTAAAAGTGACCTGCCTTGCATACAGAGATATCAATGTGGAGTGAAAGATTATGTCCACCTATCGACTGATAGGAAAGCCCACAGATAGATCAAAATGTAGAAAAAAGCAGGCCCTATGCTCAAGGAAGTCAATTAATACATTCCAAGTTTATGAGAATAAAAGAGGTGTTTGTGAAAGGTTTACCATGTGTTCTCTGTTAATACATTGTCTATTTATTAAAGGTTGTATGAGAAAAATGTTTATACACATTCTTACAACATATGAGAATGTAAACTGTCTTTCTATTAAACAGATTACACAGAAATTTACTGCGAGATGAGATAGACCTCTCACTTGTACTGTATAATTTCTTTGTCATTGCATTTAATTTTGTATCTCTGTATTGTTTTAGCAGTTCTACTGATGGGGATTCTACTTTGGTCTTAAAAGGTGCCTCATTATAGTGTGGAATAAGGGTAAATCTTAGCAAGGGTACTGCAGATGAAGAGAAGTCACCAAATCCTTTCATAGAAGATCAGTAACAATCCTATTTGATCAAACAAGCTTTTCCTTTGATATACCACTTCTTGACAAGTTGTTCATTGGCAGAAACTGTATTTTCTCACAGTGAGAAAAGACTTAACTTGTTCTTCATGTTGTGCTTTTTGGTTTAGTAAACCAGATACAGTATATTGTGCACAAGAGGAACATGGCAAATGTCTCGATAGTGCACAGGTAAGTGACAACATAAATAAAAAGACAGGGTCACTAAAACAGCTCAAAGATTGTTAATACACATTGATTTTACAGCCTTGGTATGTGATTTGCATCTCTGGCATGATCTTTAAACCTCTTCCTGACCAGTTGTATTTGAAGGACAAAAGTATCATTGTAAAGGAAGATTCCACTGTACTTAGTATAGAAATGGTCTACACCACAAAATTGCCACTAGAACCTTTCAGTATGGAAAGCAAGTAATAAATCTGCAGACATATTGGGATTTGTAATACACATGTACTTGTAGATTGTTCAGGAGAAAGTAACCTGAAAATACAGTATATGCCATTTCAAACTGCGGCTTGTGTTGAAGTGCAATAAGGAGTTTATAAACTGATTTCCATCCATGGTATTCAGAAACGATTGCTCTTAAAGATATTTTTAGCTGCTTTTTACATTCATATGAGTGAGAGCTGTTTGTCTATTCTTCCTTACATGAAAATTAGGGTCATGAACTGTTTACTTTGTTCCACAGTTTACCTTACCTGATGCTGTCTCCATCTTGGCAACATTACTGTACTTTAATGTAAATTTTGTTCCACATGAAATACAAAAATGTTGAGTGGTTTTATAATTGAAGCTTCTTTAAAATGTGCCTCAAAAAACATCCCTGTTTCCAAATCACTAAGGACTTTAATTTCTGTCTTATTAGTCAATGTACTGAACAACTGGGTATGTCTATCTTTTTATATGTTACAGTAAGTGTAATTATATTAATTGCTTAACTATCTGGTTGACAACTATACAGAAGCACATTCTTTGAATACAATTTGTACGCCTCACTAATGAAAGTATTACTTTTATTTTTCAGCTTCCTTAATGTCTCTCAATCATTCTATTCCAAAATGTTACACACAAGTAGACAAAACTGTATAAACAAAATTAGGTTGAGGTTGGCAGCTGTGTTTTGTTTAGTTCACCTGAAAATGAAATCCTTTCCTGTGTTTTTTAAATGTTTATTTTTAAGCTCTTTGTTGTAAACCTGTCTTGATAGGGTTCATCAATCACCACAGCCATCCTAAGCGTTTCTTGAGTTTTTGAATTGTTAGCATCTGCCTATTCTTTTAGTCCTTCTTCAATGCACTTGTTGATTTAAATAACCCTGTTGACTCCGCTGATTGTAAATTTTCTGCTGATTTTACACTCTTGTGAGTTTTTTTTTTCATGAAAGCGAATGTGCATTTTCCTCTCACTAAAAACTTTATATACTGGTATATTCAGTTAGCATAGTCCCATAAACATTATGTTGTCTATTGTTTGCTTAATGTTATACAAATCAATTTTTTTAATATGTTGGTAAATTATGATGTTTGAAACCTCACAGCCTTCATTCTCATTTATATTTACTATATGTAGTTGTTTTCAGTTCTGCAGTGATAAAATAAATTACTAGAACATCTTTGAAGCTACTCAAAGGTTATTCTGCATTACCATACCAAACTGCACACATTGGTTAGGCTACATGCCAAAGGCCCATTTTCATGCCCTTCCATCATCTCTTAGGCAGATCTGGGGAAACCTTTGCTAACACTGCATGAAATACCTCCATTATCAGCTGAACAAATTCAACAACCGATAGCCATCGATAACTTCACTACTGAGGTATTGAACAGAATTCACTCATTTGAACAGACAAATCCCTTGCAGAATATTTACACCTGGAGAATAAATTGGTTAGTTCATGATTACAGCAGAATAACGTGCAAACTTTAACAGCGTGTTTACCTAAAATTGCATTTGGAGTGTTAGTCTTGTTATCATAGGTGTTGGAATACGTTTCTAAACATCACTGGAGTAACATGGAATGTGTAAAGAAAAACAAAAAAGGGTTATTAAATGTCTTTACTGTTTTGAGTTAGTTGATTGAATATTCAGAGAAAAGGAAAGAATTCTACTGGTTCAGGTTGTATCCACAGAAGAGAAACAAACTAGAGGTGGGCGTGTAGTGGTTCGTAATTAATGTACTACTTAGGTTTTTATACAAATGACTAACAAACAGAGATGCATTATACATAGCAAATCAGCACCTCTAATAGGGGTATGCTATACTAAAGTATTAAGTCTTCACCCTGGATTTAAAAGCTGAGACTGAAGGGTCATCTCTTATATAAGTAGGCACCTTGCTGTACAATTGTGAGGCCCTGTGACTAAAGGTTCAACTTCTCACTGTTAATTTATTAGTCCTTGGAGTATTTAGTAGGCCACAATCTAAAGATCTTAATATGTGCTCTTATTTGTAAGTAATAATAAGTTCAGAAACATAAGCAGGAAGATTTTGAAGTCTGCTTTACGCGTAACAGTAAGTCAGTGTAAACACTTACGAATTGGAGTTATGTGTTTGTACTTTCTGGTTCTTGTAATGATTATTGTAACAGCATTTTTAAGTAACTGAAATCTGCCTAAAGAATGATTTGAACTACTAGGCCTTTACTCCTCTGTGCGTTTCTCACACTTGCACTTCCTCTTTTGATCATGTCACCATAGCCAAACTGGCCAGTCACTCCAAACTAGACTTACAAGTCAGATTGCTCTGAGGTATCAGACACACACAGTCCTTAGTGTTTATTATTATTTAGTAAATGGATATACAGTATACAATGTATAGATTAAGAGATAGAGAGAGATGGGAGTGAAATGTAGACACACAGAATAAGTTACCAGTAGGACTTTAGGGATTTTCAAAACGAGACTTAAGTTGATAGGACTGGCGAGCTTTGTTGGGCTGAATGGCCTGTTTTCATCTAGATTGTTCTAATGTTTACTTCTTTTAATTTTACATCTTTTTATACAACCTTAATGGTTTAAATTCCTGTAGTTCTAACTTGAGTAGAACCAAAAGCCAAATCAGGGGTGACTAAAAGGATGGTTACTATGTAAAGTTTCTGATAAACTGTATATACTTTTATTCTTTTCACAAATAATTTAAGATTGTATAAACCTTGAAATTATTAAATGGTTCTTAATTATTTTGAGAATACCTTTCTCCAGAGCAGCTGATGACACTATCCATGTTCATTTTGTGGAGATTTTCACTGAATATTCAGACTTGTATATATTTTTGATTTATAAACACACATTTTTTTCAACACTATCATGTATAGTTAAAAAGATTTTTAAAATTATGTATATATAGTAGTTTTCAAAGAAGATTAGTTTCTTCAGTGATATCATTTAGAACTTTTTTGCAAGCTAGATACATTATGTAAAATTTGAACACAACAGAATTACAGCTGTATTGATACATGCATTTAAAAGGATAAGAGAGGTTTTTCTGTTTGTTTTCATACAGATTCATGAAAATATCTGCAATACACATTGCCTTTCAACTCTAGCAAAGTAATGTGTTCTTATTCACACATCAGTTGAATATTCTTTTTCAAATTGGAGAAAAAGGGTGATATGAAAACAGCTGGGGAAGCCATCTGCACAGAAAATAAAAGCTCATAAGGGCCTTTATTAATAGTGTATTGATACGTAAATGGAATATAAAAAATGAACCCTGGAAATGCCATACTAACCCAGTATAACAAGTTCAACTGTTTTCATTTACTCAAGGAAGCAAGGATGAGCAATCCATGAATGTTTTACCAGATGCCAATAAAAAAGAAGGTATGATTGCATGTTTAATACCAGATTGGTGTTGCACTGTTGGTGACATTTAGTTTGCTATCTTAACCAATAATCCCGGTGGCTTGCAGCTATTACTATGGTAGTTTTTCTTGCAGAAATTTTATTAAATGTGATATAATGGTTAAAAAAAGATGGAAGGTTTCTTTATTAATAATAATAGCATTATGAGTGGCTGAGTCAGGAACAGTTGTTTTTTTTCTTTTTCCACTAAGTGTTGTTATTATGACATATTTCAGAAAAATAGCATGGCATTTTTAAGCCTTTCTTACCTATTTCAAGGAAGAGATACTTTCATCAAACACAGCAGAATAAATGTTATCATAATTTAATTTTTTCATAACCTTAGGAATACCAGGGTTAATAATTGTATTTGTGTTGGTCTATTTGCATTATTTCCAAAGCATAAAGATTGCAGTGGTATAAAACAAAATTTGATAAGACTCTAGATCAAAAAGGTACAGTACATATGAAAACTTTACATCAAGAAAATATTGGGCCAATTGAGAAAATAAACCACTTGAAAAAATGTTGCCTCATATAACTTATTATAATTCTGTCACATGTACAAGACAAAGTATTTGTCTTAAAATGTTTATTCTTTTAAACACATTTATTTTACGCAAGAATTGTAAATTTCAAGACAGTCATTTTATTATAAAAATAATTGTGTTAAAAAAGGAGAAAATAACTAAGCACAGTCTTTTCCAGTCATTAGGAAAAGCAATGTATAGAGATAAAAATATTAAGGCGATTCACAGATATTGTACCATTTACAAAGTTAAAATGCTTCTGACTCATTACATTAAGTGTTCGTAATGACATCTAATTAACTAACAGCAAGATAGAAAATGTACTATTCCGTTTTGTTATTTGTGAATAAAGTAAAATTAACCATTTATCTTTTAATGAAAATACGTTGCCTAACCATCAATTTTAATTTCTAATGCTCATGCAACATTGAAGATTTATTATTTATTAGAAAAATATGATAGTTACCTAGCAACCAGTATTGCACTTCAAAGATTTACAATCTGTTCTTTATTCTTTGCTCAAGATTATGTTACCAATAGAATTACAGAAACCCCACAACTAATTTCACTGGTGCTTTTTCTGTCCTGAAAAAGTCATCGGATGTGCTTTAATTACGATATAGCCTACAATTACACACTTAGCAGGCACAGAAGTCAGATCTAGATTAGGATGTTCTCTTTGTAAAGTTTGTATGTTCTTTCTGTGCTGTGTTTTGCAATTCATTTCACTTGACTCTCCTTAAACACAAGAAAAAATATCCCAAATAAAACCCTTGTAGGGAAAAAATGGAAGAAATCTTGGGTGAGGCAACTGAGAGAGACACCCCCTTGCATCTAGGTTACACATGAAATGGGAGTCAAAAAATTGGAAAAATACAATAAACAAAACAGAACACAAGTAATCCTCTTCAAAGAGCTAAAAGGCCAATTTATCATTGTCATCTTTTGGAATATAATACAATGGAAACTACTAGGCAAAATGCAAGAATAAATTATGCCACCTGCTAAATACAGAACTAACACATATGAGGATAGAGATGTGTTCAAATACATTAAAAACAAAATAGAAACTAATCAGCAGAAATAAAAAAAAAACAATAACATCTGTCCATCAGCCAATCGTGGAACCAACTGCCAGATTGTAGAAAAGGGAAGGAGTCAGACACAGCCAAATTCCTGAACACCTTGGACCATCTAACTGCCTCCCCCTACTGGCCACAGCTAAGTCAGTGCTGGACATGCCAATCTGATGAAAGGACGCTTCTACCCCACAATTCCAGTCCTCCTTTATCTGAGATGACTTTTCCATAGGCAGGCAAACAACTTGGCAGTAGAGCAGTGGCACCAATTGCCACATGAAGATAATAAGAAGAGAAACAGAATAGGGGAGGGTTAGTAACAGTTTATAAATATCATATTATTTATATTTTGGTGCTAATGACTAACATTAAAGATGCAGTATGCACAGCTAATCAACAGCCCTACTTAAGGTATGCTTAACTGAAGTAGTGAGCCTTTAGCCGGGATGTAAAAGCTGAGAGTGAAAGGGCACTTCTTATAGTAGCAGACAGACCATTCCACAGTTTCTGGACCCTGTAACTAAAAGCTTGACCGTCCAGTGTTAATTTTAGTAATTCTTGGAATTATAAGCAGACTGGCACCTTAAGAATTCATTGTGCGTTCTGGTTTGTATGCAATGATAAGTAATAATAAAGCCATTTAAGGCTTTAGAAGTTTAAAGGGAGATTTTAAAATTAGCCCTAAACTTAACTGCCCTATTAAATGCTCATATACTTTTAAGTATAAAAATCCTTTGGCTTATGACTGTTCCAGGTCACTACATACTCTGATTTCCTTCTGTGTCCCAAAAATTAACTGTATTACGTTAACTAGCAACTGTAAATTACCCAAGAGTGAGACTGGAGGTGTACTCTGTGATGTACTTGTCTCCATCCAGATTTGGCTCCTTGTGCTACTAGGATCAAACCCAGCTACATGTATCTCTGTAATGGAAATGGTAGGTTCAAAAAATGGATTTATGTATGAAATAACTGTCACGCTCTGGCTCTTGTAACTTATAACTTGTCATTGCTGCAGTTCTCTTATTATTTTATGTTTAGAATGGAGTGCATTTCTTTCAGGCAGCCCTTTAAGATTTTAATATTTTTGCTGATTTATATGAATTTCTCATTTATTGTGTACAAGTAGAATTTAACTTTGGATTCATTTTTTTTGGCCATCAGATATTACATATATAGGCAAACACTTCAGATGCAGACTCCTAATAGCATGATTAATTCTGGGCTTCTTCCTCTCCCCTCATTTAGCTGATATTTTAACATTGACAAAGAGTTTTCTATCTTTCACTCCCTATATCCTTGCTTTGCATGAAAACACCTTACCAGTAAGAAAAGAATTATGCCTGGGGTTTCGAATGGTCATCAGCATCTTACTACTTCTGCTTTGGACTGAATGAAGATTTAAAGCATCCAGATTGTATAAATCTGTGTATGATGTTATATACTCATTATTGATTTTAATGCGGATAAATATAATTTAGAAGTACAAACGTAAAAGTAAGTGTCTTAGTCTGATCATTATTCAGTGTAGCCAAGGGCAGGATTGTCTATTCCTTGTCCTGCCGTAGTACCTTAAGGAAACACTCTACCCAAAAATAGATTTTTTTAATGTTACTTACCCCATGTGGTTTGTAGCAGCAACCAAGAAAATTTTTAATCTTATTTTTCTGTGGAGAAAAAAAAAAGTCCATGGAACAAAGAAATAAAATTCTTACATAACCTGTGTCACCTAATTCACATGTCTGATATCCGTTTGTATGGACAAAATGTGTGCATTTTTTTCTAAAATATTAATAGTTATTTCCTGAAAACTCCACATTGAATGTAAATGGGAAAGAATTCATTTCCCATAATGCTGTATGGTTGAAAGGAGGATCTGCCTGTCCTTCCTCATGCACTGGTCAAGAATCCTGTCTTCAATTCAAATACACAGGTAAATAACAATAGGTATGTTTCTTCCTATTTTCCTTTAAGAAAGGAACCTAACACATTAGTTGGTGCCTTCTGTGTTAGGTGATCTGATAGCACAATAAAACACATTGTTCAACAAATAGTGGAAATTTGAAGTACTTTATGAAGAAATTTAGCAGAGTCTCTCTTTGCAGCAACAGAAACATATTGTATATTAAAAATATGTTAAAATAATATAAACTCTGTAGTTGAGTTTCTGAACTAAAAGGGATATGAATATTGAGGGGCATAAAAAGGAATGCTGATTACCACTTGTGCAGATTCATGTTTATTGTCATGTGTACATAATAGATAGTATACATGTACTGTATATGGTACTATTACATTCATACTTGCAAATGTCCTCAGACCAGTTGGAATTAATACAATACTAATACAAGACTCAAACACACACAAAAAAAGTATAAATAACATGCAACATATACACACATATACACAGTGTTACAAAATGTTTACAGTGTTTGTTATGACTGCCTGTTAAGTAACCTTATGATATGGGAATAGAAACTGTCCCTGAATCTACTTCTGTAAGTGCCAATGGCCCTTTCTCATTTGCCAGAAGAAAGGAGTGAGAAAAGCAATCGTAGGAATTGGTAATTAATAATCAATAAGACACCTACCCAGGGGGAAGACAATAAATGTAGGAATGAGTGTGATTTATCGTGTCCACCCAGAGGAACACTAATAAATGCTGGAAATGGAAAAATTAATTTGAACTTAGTTAATTAATTATCAGTCTTGTCTTCTGCAATACCGATAATTAATCGAATAATTTGGCTAGGCTCCTACTTTATTTACCTTACCTTGCTCAGTTCTCTCTGGCCTTTAGACTTATATCAATGTAACTAAAACAAACTTGTTTTAAGAAATAGAATAATACAATTTATTGATAAACACAAAGATTATAGAAATAAGGTAACTGCATATACAGTACTGTATATGTTGACATACAAAACAGGATGCAGACATACTAGAGAGACAAGAATATAACACAAGGAGGCTGGCTGTTTACTTGCTGTTTAGAGGTCTAATTTATCTTGGCACAGATAAATGGTACCAAATCTTTAAAGATGATGTCTGTTGTATGGAGTTGTTGCTTTGTTGTTGCTCTGAGTTCAAGTGAAGGATTCTTCTTGCATTCTGGAGCATCAATTTGCTGCATGATCTTTTGTTTGTGGTTTGCAGTGCTTTCCTCTGGCCATTTGCTGTGTCATCTACATCTTCATAACAAAAAGTCTTACTCTTTCTGGCACAAGAGTTTAGAGGCTGAAGTTCCCTTCTTGAAGTGGTAGATGCTTCTCTGCCTTCAGACTGGCTCTTTTGCTCACAAACAGAAGAGAATTATCAAGATTGGAGAGGGAATGGCTTGTCTGCTTTTTTAGTTTCAGAGAACAGGTCCCAAAAAAGTAAGTCTGCAGATTTCCACATCTCTCTGAAAATCCCTGAGAGAATCCTCATTTAGTTCAGTGGGAGTGTCCAGAGAATATCCCAGATAGGATGGGTGCAGCTAGTTTTAAGGGACACTATAACTCCTCCTGATTGGATGAAAGTCCCTTCCAGTTACAGAATCAGTGTGTCCTCATAGACAAGTTATTCTGTCCATTGAAATGGTCTCACTTTGAATTATAGCTCTTTGTTCCTCCTTGAGTCCATTTCACACCTTCTGGCTCAAGAAATCTACAGAGGTGCCTCTGGGGAGATGTCAGTGCAACTCTGTTTTACACCTTTGTTATCAGATGAAGTACAGGCAGAACCAGGTACAAGCTGAGGTTCAGTCACTTAATTTGGAATGCAAGTGGGGGGAGGTCCAGGTGGATATCTGCATCTCTGTTAAATCTTCTTTCTTAATGGGCCTATTGTGTCACTAAAGCCTAGCAAAATGAGTAATGCCCACTTTGTCCTACAGAACTGTGCAGGATGGCTGATGCCTTCTCTTAAGTAATTCTCTTACTTTTTCTAAGACAGCAGGTGTGACATATGTCCTGAATAGAAGGCAGCTGTATGCCAGTAATTTGCGCTGCTACCTTCACCACCCTCTTCAGGACTTTATAATCTTGATCTGAGCAGGTGCTGCATCAGGATGTCGTGCAGCCAGTGAGGTTGGACTGCACTGTGCACCTGTAGAAACCAGTAAAAACAGATGGAAAAATGCAGGCTGTCCTCAGAAATAAATTTATTTTCAAATTGGGACATATGCATTCAAAGACACCTAAACTAAGCCAAATTAATGATTTGGTGAATTGAATCAGCATCTAGATAAGAGAGCATGTTTTCAAAGATGGTGTCTATAATAGATCATAAGGCAAAAGGCACAGCTTGAATGAGAGCAGCAGGCACCCATTTCAATACAGTACTGTCTATATTTTTTTAATACTTTGCAAATATGTATTGTAACTTTCATTAACTTTTCTGAGACTTTTGATTTTTATAGCAGTTAGTTTTACATTGGTACTTTTGTGAAAAAGCATAGCTATCTAAAACCACAAGCATATTTATACCATCTTACTGTATATCCTGTGTAAAACTCAACTATATTTGTGTGCTTTTCTTTAAATGCGCACATTGCATTAATTGATTATGTTTACATGTTATACTGAAAGAAATTACTGTTAGGAAATTGCTTTAGACTAGAATATTTATTTTCATCCTTTTTGTGATAAGTGAAATTATTACACTACAGAAAAAAATCTCAGTTTAAAAGCTAAATATGTATATCTCTTTGAATAAGCACTCTTCCAGTATTAAAGATGATTTAATTAAATCCTTTTTCACAGCAGTTTAAGGAAAGCTAATAAATTACAGCTTAGCCTACCAAAATATTAAGGCTATTGTTAAAGTTCAGTGTGTGTGAGTGTATGTGTGTGCATTTCCTTAACCCAGAATATTGCTTTCAACCTGAAAGGAGTGTTCTTTGAAAAACTTACATTTGATGTTGTTTATGCTAAACCAGGACTGGGTGATTAGAAGAATCACATTTCAAAGACAGAGTAAGACTGAAAATGGGGAGGTGAAAATGATCAGAAAGGACCCTAAGGAAAGATAAAATATGAATTGCATTTGGTGTTTTACATCTTTAATAACATCAAATAAGGACTGCCTTTTTTCCTAAAAGAATTTAAGTTAACCATTATTAGTATTGGTAGTCGAACCTTATTACATTTTTAATACCACTGAGAATTCTGCACACTTTAAAGAGAAGGCATCCGGCCTGTTTTAAGAATTGATATTACCCTTATTATAATTTATTAAGAATAAAATGAATGAAAGTAGGAATTAAAAATATTAGTATTTGTTACTGCAGTTTTGCTTCCTTGAGAAGAATCAGACTTACTGTATAACCAGGTCTGCCTCACACCATAAGAGACCTTTCTCTCTAGACACATTTAACTGTCATAAATGGCAAAATACTGAGAAATATCTAAGGTATACACACGTTTTTATTCTCCCACATCAAAACCTTGAACATTAGCAATAAAATAATATTTTACATTCCCATGTTAAATAAATTACATTTTCTCTGTGTAAAGATAACACATGAAGTAATGCTCAATTTGCTATTCTTTAAATTTCATCTTCAAGTCAAAGCTCAGAATGTTATATGTCAGTTTTCTTGAGACTGACAAAAAATACTGCAATATTTTTAAACATTTCATACTGTATAGGTTTGAAACTACAGCCTGCCATCTTTCAAATGATTTCTCTGCAACATGAAACACTGTGCATAACAGAAAAAAGGCCAATTTTCAGAGAGTGTAATTGGAGACTTACAATAATACCTATAAATGACAAATATGTATGCCATTTAGAGTTTTCTCAGAAAATATCAATCATACAACTGAACCCCTAATAGAATTTTGTTATAAAAAAGCTTGGCTATCTCAAAGCAGGAAATTAAACATTAAAACACAATTAGAGGGACAGATGCAGTTCCTGTGATTTATCAGAGTTGCTACATTGATAATTATTCAGGAAGACAAGGCTGTACCCTAAGGATCATCATTAGAGTGGGGTCCTGGACAACCTAATCTCTCCTTTTAGAAAGCAAGAAAACATTCAATCAAAATGCTTGCAGTTACATACCCTTAGGTTTAACAGAACACGCTATACAGAAAATAAATATGCTTTATACTGCTGCACAGGCATATAGATTTGTAGTTATTATGTTTTATATTTAATATGCTGAGAAAGAACAAAACACATCAGCATTTAGGATATTTTAATCAGTGTATTTTACTTATTTCTGCTTCTATTTAAAATCTTTATGAATAGTGATAGTAACTATTAATTATAAACTCTAGGGTAGCATGGTGGCACAGTGGTTTCTCTCCCATTACCCTTAAAGATGTGTTGTACAAATCAGCAATTCCAGATTTGCCCAGTGTGAGAATGAATGAGGGTACATGCATGAGTAGACTGTAACTGGGTTGACACCATTTCTATTGCTGATTTATGCCTGCCGATACCCTGGCTTCTCTTTGACCCTGAATAGAATTGAGCACATTTGAGAATATTACGTTATCCAATTATAAAATATGTATTCATAAAAAAAACATGCAGAATTATGTCTTATTTTGTGATAACTTCCATGCTAAAATACAGTAGACTAAAATAGCTTTTCAAATAAGGAAGAATGAGATACAATTATTATTTTTAAAGTATATTTTCTCTTACCTTTGATGATGCATTCTTTTTAATTTTATTATAATAATTAATCTGTTTTTTCCATTTCCCCAACTCAGTGTGTACAAGGTTCACTCACTAGAATATCAAATATCACAGAATATAGTCCAGCATAAACTGTCTTTTAAACTTTCCAAGTTTTGAACAAATTAGCATTCATATACAGTGTAAATCATTTCTTAACATATGCATTCTGAAATATCCACATGCTAAATACTTATAGCTTGAAGGAGGATTTCCAAGTATCATAATTCAAAGTCAGCATTTTGTGTTTAAAAACAGCTCAAATAGCTTAAAGAGTTTTGATGATTATCTCTTGACTTAATTGATTATATTTGGCTAGCTTTTCAATGTGCAGTGATTGCAAATAGGATCCCAAAAGTGCTGTTTGATGCTTTGCACAAGCTGACCTTTAGGGAAATTTTGCATGCAAATAAATATACCATAAATATGCTGCATTCATTTTTGGTATTGCAGTGATATATTATACATGGCTTCTTTCAGGCTGTCTAGCCCACCAATATAAATTTATAAACTTGCATTAGAACTTTTGCTGATGTGCTGTTTAGTCAGATACTGAAATATTAAACTTCACATTTCCTGCAGTTGCTTTAGTAAGGTGACCATCTTTATTAATATGAAATACAAGCACTTACCTTTTTCCTTCCATTGTCACATTTTGAACATAATTTAGAGAAAAATTAGTAAATATAGCTCTAGAATTAACCCATAGTTATAGCCACCTGGTGTGCTAATACCTTAAATTTGTGGCAATATGTTATCATTTTTATCTCATTCATCTATGTAGAGGGTTCCAAATGGAATGCCCTGTTTAATGGCAGTCAAAATGAATAAACAAGATAACACTTGAATGTGCATAAAACAGATGTCAAATTCAGGGTGCTGACAAGAGCGTCTGTTAAAGGTGGTTCCTGTTGAGTCTCCGATTGTGTGCTAGGGTCAGTATGGAATTTTTAGTTAATCTATAATAATGCTTTACAATTTATTACATGTATATATGAAGCCTTAACAGAATGATTATTAAACACAAAGAAAAGGACTAAGTTTAACTCAAGGGTTGACTAAATGTAATTTAAACCTGAAAGCACAAGAAGTTGCTGCCTCATCTTAGAGAAGCTACTAACATAATATTCCAAGGTTAAAATGAGGTAAATGAGTAATGAACACCCTTCCAGCAGACGGGAACTGATGCGAAGGCCCAAATATACCTCCTATGAAGCTGTGGTAAGATTAATAGAACAATCTGCAAAACACCCTGCTTAACAAGCGATGTTCAGAATAATGAGAGAATCGCCATGAGTCTAAAATTACTGGTGGCGTTAGTTGATTGGAGGAGGTAACAAAGTTCTGCATATGACATGATTTATGAGATGAGGTAATGGTAATAAAAAAAACATAAAAGCAGATGAATTTTTAATGGATTGCTCACTCCATGGAGACATTTGTGCATAACTCTGTGCAAATAAAGAAATGTTTGGCATTTTCATCTGGGATCCATGACTGCCTTTTTTGAAGATTGAGGAAGGTTTTTTCCACAAAATTTGGGAGGGGCGGAGGTTATTGAGGGGAAATGGAACTGGGTCATTGGTAGTCTGGTGAGTGAGCCTTGGAACTGCGGGTGAAAGAGTACTGCTAATCAGTGCCAGGAATCCCTCTCTGTTCTCTGTGGTATTACTGGAGTTCCGGGAGCCCTAAAGGTGTCTCCTACACACATCTGCGTGACACTAAGTAGCACTGGATGTAAGGTAGGAAATTTCCCAAGGCAAAGCGATGGTCAATTGTGTGGGGCCATTCACATACTCATACACACATGCACACACACACAGGCCAGTTTGGAATCACCAGTTAAGCTAACTGGCATATGTTTGAGGAATATAAGAGAAAAATAACAGAACCTGCCAAAAAAAAAATCCACAAAGGCCGCAATGAATAAGAAACCAAGATGCCAGATACAGTATGTGGGTATATTTAATGTTTTTGAGTAAAGGATGTGATGTCAAAAATAGTTTCTCAAAAGTGCTAACATGTTTGAATTTATAGAGAAGATTTGTTGTTACTAGAAATAGCATACATGTACACTTTTAAACTTAATAATCAGTTTACTCTTCACAATAGTACATTTTATTTGGGATATTTACTACAGTATTTAAAAAACTAGCCACCCGCCACGGCTCTGCCCGCGTAGTAGTGAAGCAGGACAGACTTTAAAAATCAGTAAACAAACAGGTATTGCTAGCTAAGCAGAGGCAAGGTCCGCTCCAAAACGCGGCTAGAGGTAGACCGATTTGAACGGAGGCTGGCGTGTGAGTAAGGAGTGCACACCTGGCTCCCCACTCCTGATATCACGCTTCCCCCTCTCCTCAGCCTGCAGCCTCTGTCTCGGATTAGAGCGAATAAATCACTCCTGCAAGCGAACTATGATTCTTAGCGTGATGACAAAAGTTGAAAAATCAACTGGAATGTTCAAGCAAATTTTCTCGTGAAAAGCGGACAGACAAAAAGACAGATGTTGGATTTTATATATATATACGTATATATATATATATATATATATATATATATATATATATATATATATATATATATATATATATAGAGAGAGAGAGAGAGAGAGAGAGAGAGAGAGATGAAATTGCATCGGTTGTGCCTCTGCTTAGGAACATGTCCCACTGACCTGCTTGTCCATACTAAGACAGCAGAGGAGGACTCAAACTCTGGGCCTTGGGAGCCATTTTCAGCCATTATAGATAAAGGGGAACTTCTTTTGGTACAGTGGTTAATTAGTACTCTAATTGCCAGGGTGCATTCTACCTAGCAGCAGGTTCTCCCTATTTTTCTTCCCATACTTGCCCTTCTTTTACAGACTGTTGCTTTTTCTTTAACTTTTCAGTCTTCTTCAAGTGTACATATCACTTATGTATCGCACCAATCCATTTATGTTATTCAACTTTGAAAGTCCTATAGAACAGTGATTCTGAGGTTCAGTCCTGGGAACCTCCTGTTGTTTGAACCAGTTTCCCAGTCAGTCAGTCATTTTTACTTTTAATTGATACAATTTTTATTTTGTTTTACCTTTTTATTTTTTCACTGTCCTGCTCCACTTGTCACTGTCCTGCTCCACTGACAGACTGAGAAGATCGTTCCTCCCCCAAACTGTGCGACTCTTCAGTTCCACCCGGGGGGGCGAACATTAACATTATATAAAGTTATTGTCTGTTTTTACCTGCATTATTATCAATCTTTAATTTAATATTGTTTTTTTGTATCAGTAAGGTGCTGCTGGAGTATATGAATTTCCCCTTGGGATTAATTAAGTATTTATCTATTTATCTATCTGTCTATCTATCTATCTAGAAAAGTTCAGTAGTGACAGATTTAAAAATGTAATATTTTATGCTTCCAGCTGATTGAAAGTGTCGGTTTGCATATTTAAAGAAAATTCTGAAGTGGTTTTATGTCAAGTTGGAGAGCAACTCTAGAAAGCTGCTTTTCTCAATGCGTCCCTTCGAGTTGTTCTTGCTCCCATTAGAACGAAGCAATACAAAAAAAAAAGAGATTACATGCACAATAAAACAAAAAGACAACAATGTAAAGTGTCACCATTAAAATTATTTTCTACTCCATGTATTATTTTATGTGGCCAGCTGGTTGAAATGTTTTGATTTGCTTTACACTAATAAATACTGTGAAATCCTTTTTTTTTTTGATCGATAACATATGTTAACATTTAAAGTGAAATAATAATCATAATACATGTTCTAACACTTTGCACCTAATTTAACATGTTTTTGCTTTCTGTTAATGCTAGGTTTTGGCTATTACTAAAGACTCTACAAAATTAAATTTAGCACAAACTTCTAACACTTTCTCAGCTGGTAAAAGCTTTATAGTAGCACAGTCAATCTTGTTTGTACACTTTATTATTCACAAATTGCTGAAAATCTATGTTCTAGGTTGAAAAATCTTTTTTTTTCAGTTTGATACAATATGATGCTATATAGATACTTACGTATAGAAGTTCATACTGCAGTGCCTCTGCGTGGAGCTTGCACTTTCTTTTTATTTCTTCATGAGACAGATTGTTTTTCCACATCTACTTTACAGTGCAAAAAATGGAGCGTCAGTTTACAATTGCTGATTAACCTGTTTAAAAGTGTGATTGTTGAAATGAACAGTGCAATTTAAATTCTACTGTGTTGCTAATGGAGGCTCCAGCAAACCCAAAAATAAAGGGAGTGATAATTCACATACACATAATAATACAAATACTTGGAAATCTCCAACACAGGCTGCCAACAATAGCAGACTACACATGGGTTAAGCGGTGTAGACGGGTGGTGTGTACCTCGGAGTTTGTTTTCACTATGTATGCAAATGAAGTTGTTTTAAGAATATTTTGGAAGTAGATATGGAGCCAGTGAATCGAGCCACTTAAGGGAATCATTTTGTTAGCAGGTACCAGCTAGATCCATTAGATAAAAATAATTTATATTCAATGTTTTGAGCATTTAAAAGATTGAGTGCTGCTTTAGAACAAATAAAATTACAAAAGATAAACAGAATGTGAAGATCATAATACCCCTTAGGATAAATATAAAAATGGAAGAATGTAAAACTGTAACACACTAACTGACTTTACTTATACTAGTTTTCACTGCTGCATTGTCATTGCTGTTTTATTGTATTTTTAATGTAGAGGCATTTAAAGACCAGTTTATAGTTAAGTTTTTAGCATTTAGGCAATAAAATAAAGGAATAACATCTAATATGGTTCTTCACATTTTTCCTTCAGAGAAAAATACATTTTTACTAGTAAACCATGTCCTGAGCAAAAATACTATCAAGAAACATACGGTATGATAGCTCAGCTCTGCATAGTAGCTTTTGTCCTCAAAATAACATAAACATTCAAGATTAAACATTCTTCTACTCTCACATCTCCTTAAGTGTTTCAATTTAGTAAAAGGATATGGATAGAATATTAAATTATTTACAAAATGATTGCAAAATTTAACAAGCGTTTGCTGACTTACTGTATTGGCTGAAAATAATTCTTAAAATTTAACATCCACAGCTGCTACTAATTCCCATACAGTCTACGTGTCATGTGACCATTAATGTAGTGCTTATACTTCTAGAACTTGTTTTTTTTCATTTGGATCGTGTCAGTACATACTATCCATAATTTATCCAGTTGTACCTACCACATCACAGTGTAAAAATGCTTAAGTTTAATAAAAATAAGCTTTTCAGTATTCTAACTACCAGTTACATGTGTATTAGTTCAGGTTTTCACTGGCATTCCTATCCGGGGCATAGTTGATAATGACAAAAGGTTTAGAAAATAAGGAATTAAAATAAGTCACATAAAATGTGTATGTTAAGTGCATCTTTTTGTGACTTATTTTGCAAGTGGCAATCCTAAGTGTAATAAAGACCATTCAAAGATGTATTTCTATAAAATGATACTGTGTGGCATTGTGGCACAATTGTTAATACTGCTGGCTTACACCCCACTGATCCTGTGCTTGATTTCCAGCACTGGTGTGTTGTAGTTTGTAGTTAGTTTCTTTCAGTTTTAGTCCCAGGTCACAAAAATACTCAAGCTAAATTAAGATTCTAAACTCCACGGCTATTTCATTTGGTGTGTTTTGTTTTTCAAACTCTGGTGCAATTTTCCCAAAAGTTAGGCTCATTTAGATAGACGTGATCCTACTTGGGAGTGGACCAAAACAACCAGACTAAGACCCTTTGGAAAGGGTCATGGTTCAGTACTAAGCAAACTCTTTTTTGAATGAGGTATGAGTGTAATCTGACACGGGAGCAATCTAACTACAGAAAATACTGTGCATAATGTGTGAAATTGTGCATGCTGTGGTAGTTCAGTGTCTGCTGTCAGCAATTAGGGAATCTCATTCACAGCATAATGAGTTGAGGGTAAACATGGAGCATTAAAAAATAAAAAAGTAAAAAATAAATATGCCAATAGGTGCAAATGTGACACAATTTGCATAAAAACAACTTGCACAAGTATCACTCAATCAGAGCAAACCTAACACCTGATTCAGGCGCATAAAACATGGTTTTCATGCATGCGATTGTACAGCAGTTTAGAAAGTAAAAAAAGTGTGAATACAATTGTGAAAGAATGTACACTAGGCAGTGCTGTTCCACCTGGAGTTACTCCAGAACGACCTATTAAGGAATGAGTGCTTATGATTAGATCATTGATAGGTGAAATTGTAGTCCAGTAGACTTTAAATATGAGACATAGCCCAAATATGAAAACATCTATAATAGGTACAGTGAAGTCAAGTATAATGTTTTGATAGTGTAAGTCAAGAGAACTGCATGCAATTGTTAATTTTAAGCTGAAAGAGATTCACCCAATACAGACTGAGATAGAATATATTTTCTCTCCACAGTGTGACACCTCCAAACCTAACAGTGGCTGACTCATTCCTGTTAGTCTGTGCATCCACAGCAAGACCTGTTTGATTTACACGACCTGACAAGTTCAAGACATGTAGATAGATCCTCTGCCAGCAACACCTTGCACAAGACAGCAGCTAAACCTGAGTGTGGGTGTTAGATTCACTCCAAGGCACGCTCATTTTAGAGAAGCAGGTCAACCTAACCCATATGTCTTTAGAAAACCAACATATTCAGGCAGACAGGCAGGGATTTGGGCTTGTAGCTGCAGACTTTCCATAATAGTGTGGTTATTGTTAAAAAATAGTTTTTACAGCCAGGTAAAAATAGTTTTTCTAGGAGTTATTTGGAAACTGAACATTTGTTTTCTTTTTTCCTCTTTTCGTATTGGTTAAGTATTACAGACAACCCTGTGTTCTCTTGCATTTTACTACCCTTCACCTATTAGAACAAACTGTAACATTCCAACTGCAGTATCTCTGGAACGTCTCTGCTCTATACTTGTTTAAACCAATATATATGTATTGTATATTATATGAATATATGTATTTGTAATCATGTGTATCTAAAGTAATTTGGCTCACTGATTATAGTGAGCTATTATTTATTACTGAATATTCTGTTCTTTGATGACAATGGGCAGAGTGGTGGCTCTGAGGCTAAGGATCTGTGCTGGTACCCAGAAGGTTGCCAGTTCGAATCCCCGTCACTGCCAAAAGAGATCCTACTCTGCTGGGCCCTTGAGCAAGACCCTTAATCTGTAATTGCTCCAGGGGCGCTGTACAATGGCTGACCCTGTGCTCTGACCCCAAGGGGTATGCGGAAACGAACAAATTCCTAATACAAGAAATTGTATAAGGCAAAATAAAGAACAAAAAAAAATAAAATAAAGAACAAAAAAGCTGTTTATGTCATTTCCTAACATTCCTCCTACCCTGTGAAACACTAAAAACGTATGTTGCAATTTAAAAAACACTCCATTTCCTTCTTCCTCCTAAAATCTGGTCTCTCATTGTTGTTCTCAGTAATGAATCCTTAAGATTCAGAGTATTTTTAGTGCAGCAAAAAATCCAAAATGTCCTCCTTTAATAAGATATACCTTGATATCAGATAACAATTATTATAAACTTTTTTTTTCTTTTTGCCTGTACTCTTGTGCTACACAGCAAATTATTCACCTTCTTCTCTGCTCCTCGTCATTATTGTAGCCTCTTCATTAATTTTTGCTAAAATCCTACTAACTTTATAATGGAGTTAGCAGGGTGTTGAGGTTGCTTCAACTGAACATACAGTACTTGGAGAAATCTGCAACAAAAGCAAATAATACTTCAGATAATAAAAATGAAATCTAACAAAGGGTAGACTAAGTAATTAAAAAATGTCATGAATGGAGTTTTCCCAGGTGTGACTACCATGATGGATAATAGGCTGAGATTCTGCAGTAATTTGCAATTCTTTTTCATATGTTTTTTTTATTTCAATTATTGTTTTGTCTCTTGTTTAAACAGTTCTACCTTATACCTTGATTTTAGAGGAGAACCCCTGGGTAATTGTGGTGCTTGGAGGGTGGGGGAACATACAGTGTACTGTTTATAGATAGACAGCAATTTTTTGTCTCAAGAGGAAGGTTTATTTAAGTATTTGACTTATATTTTTGAGTAAGACTGATGTTTTTTTATATTACATAATAACATTCTTGACAATTTTATCAATGTAACAAAACATACTATAAAATTAATTAGAAATTATTTAGGACCATTGCTATGGTTACCAAATTGATCTAACTCTGCAAACAGTGCATTGCTAGGACGAGTGGATATCTATGGTGCAGAATGTAGCTGGAATGCATACTATGTTAATTGGAGAGAGCCTTCTGCAGAGAAAGAGAGAGACTTGACCAATACGTCTCGAAATATCATACTGGAGCTGCTTGTTCTCCCTTGGCTACGCAGTGCTACTAGCAATTCAAATCCTAAGCTCAACATTTAACATTATCATTGAAAAAGAATTATTCTGTATTAATAGCCTGTTACAGGCAGAATCTTGCAAAGAAGATTTTCCCAGAAGATTTAAGTAGAATTTCTCTACTTTAAACACCATTTCATTGCATTAGTCCACAGAAAAATTATGTTATGTTTCTCTATTGCTTCTTCTGTTCGAGCAGCTGATTAAAATAAAATAACCCAACTGTAGTGAACTAGAAATGTATTATACTATATTTTATATAGATTATTATTTAAAACCTTTTATAAAATGCTTGCACATCCTGTAAAGCAGTAGCATTTTCAGTTTTGCCTTTCCAATGCATAGCTGCATGTTATTGTGGCAAACTTTCTAAACTGCTGTAATTAATGTAATATTAGACAATGCAATACAACAATACAATTTCTATTATTAAACAACACAATTTGTGCTGCATCAGCCTGTTCAGGTACCTGATGAGCTTACGCATTAATGCTGAACAGGACCTCGGCAATCTCATTACTAGTAAATAGGTAATATGTATAGTTTGCTTC
The DNA here is from genome assembly GCF_900747795.2 of Erpetoichthys calabaricus. Lineage (NCBI taxonomy): Eukaryota > Metazoa > Chordata > Cladistia > Polypteriformes > Polypteridae > Erpetoichthys > Erpetoichthys calabaricus. Next base: position 8,937,184 of record NC_041404.2, on the reverse strand, counting down.
CTATAAATGTTACTTTAGAAAAAGATTTAAAACATTGGTTCCAGGTTTCACTGATCTGCAAGTACATTACAGTATTCCTTTAGCATGGCATTAATGCTTTGCTTCATTGGTCTTCTTACCTGTTTATATGAAAATCATGCCATTTTCACCCTTCAGCAGCAACCTTGGTCTGAAATAAGATACACAATATCTACTCTATATGTTTGGTATTATTTTTTTCAGGATTTATCGAACTTTAATGTGATGTTGTTAGATTTTATGATTTTTATTCTGTTTTTAAATTATAAAAAAAAATACAAAGAATTCACATCCCATGAGATGAGACTTTGTGCCAAAAGATTTAACCACTCCTGGGGTTGGAAATAAAAGACAAAGAGTAGGACAGCTGCTGTACAGGCTTTTAAATGTTCGAAGTGACTTGCAAGATGCAGATCACGCAGCACAGCAGCAACAGCAGCAAGCTAGCAGCTGATTGAGCAAAGAGGAGGTTAAAAAAAAACTATTTGTTTCCCACTGCATCACCGTTTAAGAGAGGGTTTCGGAGGAGTGACAGCATTTCCTTGGGGTGCGTTCAGCCTCCCTCTTCACAATGCGAGGGGCAGGGATGTGAAGTGTCTGGTGCGTAGTGCTTGCCGGGTATGGTTGGCAAGCGAAGCGAGCAGGGAAAAACCCCTTGTTACAAATATAACTATATAGACATATAAAATCAAATTATATATGCTGATTAAGACATTTTATTTTCACATGTATGTAACTGTTATTATACTCTTATTAATCTTAGAGTAAACCCATTATACACTCACTGAGTTATCCTGAGATTTTCAGAGGGTGACTAGAAGACAAGGATGAAGTCAAAAAACCAAAGTGAGGGGCAAAGCCAGGAGAATAACTATAGGCAAGAATCGTAAGATAAAATCAAGGTCAGGGGGATTGCAGAGAGTTTAAAAACCATAGAAACAAGAAAAAAGAGTTTTGGAATGTGTGTACTTAGATCAGGAGGTAAACATCTAAGTTGACCCTTTTATCCTGTTGGTATTGATTGACAGGTCACAACCTCTGAGAACACGCTTCCTAGTTACTGGAATCAACAATAGCACCTTTACAACAGTGGTGATATAACAGCCTGAATCAAAATCAAAACTATCTATATTTCAAATATATCAAAATAGTAGAATCTGATACTAATCTGTAACTTGCTCTCATAAAATAAAGCATGTTTGATATTGGCTTTAGTTGTAGAAGTGAGTTCTGTGTCCATGACATCTGACACCTAATTAATGCTTATCTTGAAGAACAATGCATAGAATGAAGCAACAATGAATAAAGAAAGCGGATGTTTTAGTCCTCACAAACAGAAGAGAAGCTTGACTGTCTGATGTTTTGTGTCTTACGTACCATGACAGAATGGAAAAAAAAAGAAAAGAGAAGAGATTGCGGCTGAATTTACTTTAGCTGCTAATTATTCGTACAGTGCTGGCTTCATTAGGCAGCATGTTATTGGCTTTCAAAAAAAGAGACAAGCAGACCTGTGCTAGAAGGTTGACAGTTGGTTAGTAAATGTGACATGCCTAGTGATTTTCTTTTTTTTAAATTGACATAGTCCAGTAATGAGATTAGCAACTGTGGCCAGCAAATCTGACATTACACCATGAGTAGAAATAATGTGACATCTGCTTTAGTTAAACAGCAGGCACGGTGTAAAACACTTGACAAATTCATATACTAAGTTTTATACTTACATATGTATATACTATTTTTACTTTCTCTTATATGAAGTATAGGGAAAGTATTGCAATTTTCCAAAGATTTGATATCAAGATTTTGATGAATCTCAATGTTTTAGACTCTCCCTGACTTTCTCGTATACAAAGTATAGGGAAAGCATTGGAATCCTCCAAAAATTCCATTTTGAGATTTTGATGAATCTTGATGTTTTAGACCTTCCGAAAATACCATTTTTGAAATTATGTATGTGTGTCTGTCTGTGTGTGTGTGTATGTATGTAAACATGATAACTTGAGTACACTTTCACTTAGGTCAACCAAATTTTGCATACTAGTATTACAAAATGATTTCTATCAGCTTTTGGGCTATTTCCGTTAACCAGAAGTGGTACTTTACCTTTTATTCATGCAGCTGCAAAGTCCGATTTATTAAACTTTATTTTTATAATAATTGTTTAATATATCATTAATTTGATTTGATTTGTTGTTGATGGTTTTTTAATGCACATAATATAAAAAATGTAATCATTGTCTTTCGGTTTACTCCTCTAATATCCATCCCCATATCTGAGTATACGAGAAAGTCTAGGGGAGACCACTCCTGATTTTTTAACTATGTCAGCCTACTTTTGAGTTCTGCCTTGAACCAAAAAGAGCCTTGTGAACAAGAACTTCAGTTTTTTTTGTAGAACTATTTACTCTTCATATTCTTGATTTCCATTATTGTACTTTATAATACAGTATGGTTCCATATTTTAATATATTTTTAATGTTTTAATTGATTAGACTGTATTTAATTCACATTCACTTATCTGCTGTTTCATTTAACAAATGTATTTCATTCTTTCCTATTTACAGTATATGCATTTTTGCCTATTGTGTATTTTGCTAATTGTCAGCTGGTCTACCTCCTGTATGTTGGTTAACATCCTAGACCTCTATTTAATACATGTTTTTTTATGTTCAACAGCTTATGTAATCCATACAAAGAAATATTTTTGTATAAGTCTATATCTTTCACTTTAGTTGTTTACTTTGAAGTTTCAATACAAGTTTCTTTTGTTAATGATTTTTTTATCAGCATCATTATTTCATCTAATTATTTAACATTTTAATGATGTTATATTTTAAGTAGTTATTTCCTGCTTTTTTCTTTAGTTTCTTATTTGTTATATAATACCACCTCTCTTCCTATTCATTACTGCTTTCAAATGTTCCCAGGCTGAACATGGTGCTCTTATTCTTTTTGTGCTGATACACAGTTCAAATTGAGGTTGTTCAAATTGTAGTGATTGAATATTATTTAAGTGCAAAAGGCAGTTTATGCTGTGGGGGACACTCATCATTGGGTGTCAAACTCAGTTCCTGCTTCCAGCCAGTTTCTTAGTTACAGGCCAACTATTACTGCTAGTAAAAGAGTTTTTTTTTTGTTTAAATTCATTAGTTAACTCATTTTTTTATGATTTAAAATTCTTATATTCTTCTTCTCTTAGTTTACTTATGAAACAGCTGCATTCAGTCTTTAATTACTTCTTTTTTCCTATCCAACTGCCAGTTATTAATATGATGCAAGTGGAAATTGGACCAGCCACACACCAAAATGCTCCTTTAAATTTCTATTTCAATCAAATATTAGGAATACAAGGAGAAAGAAGACTGTAATGGATTCAGAGGTGCTAATTTGCTTATGTCCTTAAAATATTATGATAATTTCTTAGAAAAGGGAAATTTACAATATTAGATATGCCCAAATGAAACATATGCAGTGCTCTCCATAATGTTTGGGACAAATATTTTTCCTTGATGTAAACTTTTGCTCCACAGTTTAAATTTACAAATTAAACAATTCAGATGTGATTAAAGTGCACATTGCAGACTTTCATTTGAGGGTATTTGTATGCATTTCAGTCATACCATGTAGAAATGACAACAGTTTTTCTTTTATTTTTGGGATTTTATTGATTTTAATAACAAATAACATTCCATACAAATAAGCCAAATTCTACAAGACTTGGTTCAAAACAAATCAACCCTCACCCATGAGAAAGAGAGCTAGGCCAGCAGAGTAAAACTTTAAGTTAGTAAAAATAAGTAAATAGTGTGATCGAAAAAGAAAGTCACAAATACAAAATAAAGATTTGGGGACCGTCCCCGTATATTGTCGTGCAGACAATATTGAAAAATGTAGTGATTCAAAGTCCTGAAAGTACAATGAACAACCTTACTGAAACAAAATGATGGTTTTATAGAACAAAAAACAGGTGACAGGAAATGGTTGGCAAAATGGTGATGTGGCAACAGGAACCGGAAGTGACGTTATTTTGAGGAGCCGGAAGTGAGGTGGTTTGTGGGTGCCGGAAGTGACGTCATCAGTATTGGCCGGAAGTGACGCCATCACGACCATTTTGAAAACCCGGAAGTTGCGGGATTAATTCTCTTCTTGTTTCCTGTTGGCAAAAGAGAGTTCAGGTAAGTACCACGTGACATCCCCTTATCTCGCAATGTTTTACTCACCTTTAGGCTCTTTGACTGCCTCCTAATCGTACATGTGTGACAATAGATAAATTAATAGACTTTTTCTACATGCCCCCCCCCCCCCCCTCATTTCAGGGCATTATAGTGTTTGGGACAATTGGCATCACAGGTGTTTGTGATTACTCCGATGTGTTTCATTGTTTCAAGCAAAAATGTGGTTTGTCCCAAACATTATGGAGGGCACTGTAAATAATTAGCATATTTCTTTCACATCAAGAATTGGAATCTAATTAGGAATTACATTTTTTAGGAATAAAAATCTGTAGTCACTGTGACCCTCAAGGAAATGGGCCTTACATTTCAGGCCTTATAAGGTTAATACTTTCAGATCTTTTTTTGTGTTTATATAATGGTCATTTAATAATTTTCATCTTTTCAGAAATTATCATTTGCAATCCAGCAACTATTCAAAAACCTGAGTACTTTTTACAAACTATTTATTAAAAAAATAAAACTGTGTAAATTTTTTACTCTCTGAATGTTCTTTAGTCTTTGCAACATATATTGATGTTATTATTGTTTTTCTTTTTGTATATTATCACAAGAAAGTGGTCAATGGAAAATACAAAACTGTTATGAACAGCAGGATTATCTCATTATTGTTTATGGTATATTTAAACGGGGCTCTCCTGTGTTTTTGAACTACATTTGCAATTGACTGATTCATAGAGACATGATTAAATACTGCAAAATGCAGCTTTATGATTGTTTTGTTATCTGTTCCTATATATAAAGAGGGCTCATCATCTGCCACTAAAGGTTGCAAGTTACTTTTTACCAAGCATTCTACTCACCTTTGAGGTCAGTGCTGCAATGAATTTTGCAAAATTACCTCATTTGCAGTTTGCAAAACATTAACATTATTGATAAAACAATGGATTGCTATAATTATATTAATTGTGGTAAATGATGAGACATTACTTTGAAATATAAAATACTCTGTACCAGTGTTTATGTAGAACAGAAATTCAGTAGTGAGTTTAGAATTATCATTGGAGTTTTTATTATATTTGTTGTTTACATCCAAAAATATTTTTTAAGATCATATGTTTTTACTTTCTTTAAATTTTTCTTTGAGTGATAATCATGGATTTTTGACAATCATTGTTTAAACTGAATTTCTGTAATAGTTAATGATTATAAGTGAAGAACAAATGATTTCTAAAAATTGTACTACCAAAAAGATCATAGAAACTCATACTAGAGTTCTAGTTGATGCAGTCACCAATATACAGAGTAAAAGCTACTGTATATCCATCAGCCATAATTCCAATTTCTTGTTGTTTCATCGTGAACACAATTGTCACTAAAGACCCTACTGCAGTCTTCTAGGCCCTTTTTTTTTTTTGCACCTAAACTGTATCTTAGCTTATTTACTTTGTTATATATCTGACGGTAGCAGCAATCATGCAATGACAGCTTGGTAGCTGGTCTGCTGCGTATTCCTACCACACAACACTGGCAGCAGCTCGCTAACCCTCTGATAGCTGTGCAATGACTCTCAGTTAAATAGTAAACCAATGGCAAAGAAACACAGTTGCCCTTCAAAAACTCTCTTTGAAGCAGTATTTCAATAGGAAAAAAGCACACACTTAACTGACCCTCTGCGGGATCAGCTGCAGGTTTGCAAACTTATCATGTAACGTGCCTGTTGCACGATGTTTAGAACATTTAAAAATCAAGCTCTGACCAGCCCAATTGCTCACTCTACTGTCCACTCGCCTCCAGACTGCGTCTGCCCCAGCTGCTGCTTCCGAGCTCCTGAACCTGCTTGACAAAGAAGACTTTGTGTTCTTAATCTGAAGAAGGGAGCTAAAGCAGGATGATTGTTCTTGTCGCTACCTACAATCCGTGTCTTTGTGTGCTGAATAAAAACTCTTGTTTTTTAATAAAGATTTGAGTCTCTTCATGCCTTCTCAGCAACAAAGTTATTTTTCCTTGGAAACTTGGTCTCATCTTCCTGTCTCTGGTGCAACTCTGCAACCCAAGCTTAACAAAGTATACACCCTGAAAACATCAGTAATAATAGGTTGCCCCCTTCTGGAACTGCAGCTTTACTCTGTTTTTAACCACTGACAGGGCCAAACAAGCACGTCTCCCTGTTTCCCTGCAGGAACTGGGTTAGATAGGAAACAACCCGTAACTCCTTAGCTGTTACAAGTGTAAGTAAATACATAATAGTTTCAGTGAGATAGTAATAACCTTTACTTCGTCTAAAGTTTATTTACAGAGAAACCAGACATACCAAACACCATTACTTAAACAGATGAAATAATACAGCCTGAACAATTCAAATCAATGTTGCGCAACGAGCTTAGTATCTTGCAGTTAACCTTTAGTAGTTATAGAGTTGAGAGTCGTGCAGAGAGTGTTGTAGGTGGCAGAAGAGGAGCAGACAAGTTTTTAGTGATGGAGTGTTTCAAGTGGGGATGAACCAGGAGATTCCAGTGAAGACCCTGAACCAGAAATATTGTCAAATTCTCTCTGTTATACAATAACTTAATGGCTAGTCAAGCAATAATTACAGAAACAAAGCAACAGTTAGTATGTACAGTAGCTAATACAATAATATACTAACTACAAAGGTCTCAGTCACTTATCCTGTATCTTCTCATGCACAATATTTTATCTTAAGCATAAAGCTTGAACAATTTGCTAGTGTTACCAACCTCAGGCCTAGGGGAACCTGGGCCAGGTACAAGCCACTGTTGCTACAGGGTGTAGCCACAGCGATATGGTGTAAAGCATAAAAGAAACAGACAGCAGTCCCAAGTCTCAGACCATACTTCTCTTTTCTCTTCTACTTTTATTCTCATTTTCCCAGAAATATATATATGCTTCAATTTCTGAATAGATGAACATGGTAATCAGTGAAAACAATGGTGCAAGCCAATTTACTCTGTATAACAAATAGTGTAAACACATTTACTTTGAGTTCTTGATTAGAAACCACTGTCCCCAGAACTCATTAATTTTCCAAGGAAGCAGACAGTTCTGTATCTACACATTGTGTGTAGATAAGATACTAAATCAAAGCAGTCTGACTATTCAAATCAGGTGACTCTTTAGCAAGACAGGTAAATATTTGTGTCCTGTAGATAGCCATCAGCAATAACCTGTAGCAGAATTTTCCAGAAATTCTGTCTTTTCTTTAAAACACTGGTTTATAGCCCATTACACTAGCTATAGCACTATATATGGATTCTTTAAGGATGCTTTTTCATATTTACATATGTCTCATCAGACAATCCATAAGTCAAGTTGCATACATTCCATTAGCTCTCAGCCTGCTTTCTCTCTGGAAAACACATACTCATTTAGCTCAGAAACTCTTTAGCTTTACCCCATGAACTCTACATACCATACCATACCATATATCTCATTTTCCAGTCCAACTTTATGCTGAGGAGAGTCACGGAGGAAATGATACCTAACCCAGCAAGCATAGGACACAAGCATAAGGCAGGAAAATATATGCAAGGGCCTAAAAAAGTATTCACTCCACTCTTTGTAAAGTTACAGTTATACTGAATCTAACCACAGTGCTGTTTCTGAAGTAGCATTCATTCTTTCAGTGTCCCAACCATCATGTCCACTGTGACATGCTGTGCCTCTCTCTGTAATCTTCTGCAAGACTGTATAAGTCCAGTGCCTTGCCTGCCTTCTTAAATCTTCCTGGGCTTGTAAAATATAATAGGCTCCAGGGGTTTGTAAAATTCCAGCTCAGGGTGCCTGTGTTTGACATTTCACTGTCAATCACCCATCCAGACTGCGAATCTTCAAGGTAACATGCATGTGTGTTGATTTTGTGATTTCGCTTGTGATTCAGATATGCATGATCATCCATACTTGAAGCAATGATCTTTATGTACATACTGATTTCCGTGAATGCAGCATGCTTTAACATTACCCCATGTGGAGTGGTGGGGAAATGTATAATCTCTGTGTTGTAGGGGCATTTAAAGTTTGGGGCAGAATCTGAGAAATGGTTGGTTGTGACATAACCAGATCATTGCTATTACAAAGCTGCACGTAACACAGAAAATCTGTTACAAATATTATTCTGTCTCTGTCAAATCGATATCTTTTCTGGGATGTGTGTGCTAATATCTGCCTGAATGGCATCTTATGGTGGCTTCTAGTGAGTTAGGACAGTTCATAAGCTCTCATAAATTCTGGTGAAGTTAGGAGTAGTTTCCTGAATTATGAAAATTAATAAAATGCTTTTACTCCTACTCCTAAATGTAGGACAAAATTTACAACACTCTGCAGATTTTTGAACCAGTTACAACCATTTTCCTTCTCAGAGATGTTTGATTAATAAGGGTATCGGTATAGACTGGGCTCACCATCAGACTTCCTAAACATTATATACATGCAAATTCACAAGAGATTATTGTTTGGTTTTAATATGTTACCAAATTTATAATAACAATGTACATGGTAAAAACTGTTGTACCCAGAAGTAGTATTACCATTTTCAATGAAAGCCAATTTAGGACATCTGCAAGACCTGTTAAGTATACTGTATTATTTACTTTTTTTTTTTCTTTTTAAAATGTGTGTTACAAAGGGAACATCAAACAAACTTAAAATGGGCTGGGATCATGGTGACATAAGAATGCATTTGCTGATTTTAAAGCAAATAAAAACTTGAGTTAACCTGAGGTATCACAGTCCAGTTGATAAACAAAAAAGAAGCAGAAACTCAAGTACCTAGGTACTAAACAGACTGTTTCTAAAAATCCAAACACAAGTCATAACAAGCGTAATCTTTCTCACACAAAATTCCTTTACTAGGACTGGAGGTCAACGGCATGTGCATACATAAACCATGGAATCTTAAATAGACAAGGGATCTTTTTTGTGAGAAACAGAGTTCTGGCCAAGGACTTGCCAGGGTCAGAACCAGAATTCAACTAGTCTTTATAAGCAACCTTCTGAAAAAATCTGCAGGCTGTGCAGGCAGTAACTGAGCAGCAGACAGACTGCATGGACACAAGGCAACTAACGCCTAAGGGAAAGGACCAGATGTGTAACAAACAGAAATCCAACAATTTGTGATAATTTGAAATCAGCCAGCTGTTCAGAAAAAGACAAGAAAAAGACTGTTGGTTGTCTTCAGTGCCCGTACAAAAAAGAAAGAAGAGTAACAATGTTAAGCACAGGGGTGTGATACAGAGAAAAGTCTGTCACTTCCTACCTGCCAAAACAGTTTACAGGTAAGTGTCTTGAATTATAGATAGATAGATCTTTATTGTCATTGTCACTTTTACAAAGGAACAACGAAATTGAAGAATTATGGCAGGATAGGAGGTGGAACACTGGAACATGATCCCCGGTGACAAAAAGTCACTAACAAACTGCAGTTACTATAGAAAATTGGAGAGGGAGGTCAAGCACAGAAGACAAACAGCACTGAAAAAGAATCAAAATCTAAACACAGAGAGCTCTAAGCACTTTCATGATCCTGTCCTCAATTTATGGCTTCAAACATAATGGTTAGCTCCTTTTGAATCAAGTAAAGTTACAAAGAAAAATTTTTCTTACCTAAAGAATAAAATCAAAAGTTCACTCTTTGTTCTTTAATATTTAGTCTTTTAGCTTTTTACTCCATTACATGACCTTCTGTTTGGCTACTCATTACTGCCATCTTCTAGGAATGCCTATATATTGTTAGCATCTCTCTTTGATCTCTCTCATGTGCTATATATTCTAGAAAGTCTACTATGCCCCACTCCAATTACACTCTGATTAATACTGTCTGTATGTAGGAACAGTAAATCACAAAACACAAAAGCAACACAGAAGCTTGAATTTTGTTTTACCTGATACTAACCACCCTACACACAGCCCCATTTGAACTGATGCATGCAGATTTCCCCGCTACATAGTATGTAATCTTTTTTTGTTTATTCACAGAATGTATTTCCTTTATAATGAGGCCTCTTGAAAAAATGAAAGCTTACATCAAAATGCAGTGCTCATATTAGGCTAAAATTAACTCACAGACATGGGGTGTAACATTCTCTTGTAAACCATTTTAATACAGCCTTCAAGTCGTTCCTCCTCAGTGAGTGTGATGATTCATTCTGAATAATGCCTCAAACCATGTCAATCTCAACACCATCCTCATTAATGAGGAAGAGGCCATTTTGGTAGTAGGCAGTGTTTTTTTTTTACTTTGTGTGTCGAAAAAGATCAATTTTAGACTCATCTGTCAAGAGAACATATTAAAAATCTGTAGGAGGTTCCAAATGATTCACTTCTTTAAAATCAAAGGTTTTGTTCTGACCATATTGTGAATAATTTCACTACTGAATATGGACATCAAGAGAAGTCTTATAATTTTTTGGTGTTGTTCCGTAGATCATGTGGACATCCTATGTAGCTGTGTTTGTCAAGGGCTTCCAAAATAGTTCAAAATGCATCGACCAGAAAAGTTTGAGCAATTGGTATGACTCTTGTACAAAAAAATTCCACAGTCCAATTTTACATTTTTTTTTAATTTTTAGTGATATTAAAAGTAAATAGTTCAGGTAAAAAAAATAAAGAAGAAAGTTGATAATACACACTAAAAAGAAAATAAAGTCTTGTCTAAGATGTTTTGTTCAAGGCTTAGCTGTCGTCACATTTCTTAAAGTTTCTATTTGTTATCACATTCACTTAGACTTCAGTTTTACGTACAAGTACATACATTCAAAAAAGTGTATGTCTCTTGTCTAAATTCTGAGATATAGCAGAGCATTTAGGAAAATGCCATTAACATGTCTGCTTGTAGGGTGTAAAACAGAATTTTTCATTATAGATGTAGCTACGTGAAACTTATTCTACTTAAATTAAACAAAAACCATATGTGAATTCACCATTATCATGAGCTTAATAGGTTTGACTCTTACATCCGGTGTAGATTTTCATGACACTTTGTTAAATAATTTGAAGGATGTCTAGAAAGCAAAAATATAGTCTTCTTCATATGGAGTCTTAGTTGGTTTTGCTCATTTATATAGTAGAGGGCACCTTACAGCTTATTTCTGATTTATGAAGAGTTAACTTGAAACATAATTATTTCATCACCTTTTTATTCTTGTCTTAATGAATCTTTACAAAATAAATGAATTCCTATTTAAGTGCATTTTATGTGAATTTAAATAAATCATGTTAGTCAGTATATGACTGAGCAGAGTGTGCGACTGTAACCAGGATAGAACTGACCTCATTGAAAAATAATGGGGCTAACTACTCTATAGGGCTCTTATTACAACGTACGGTGCTTTCAGGAAGAATTCAGACCCCTTCACATTTAACAAGTTTTATTATGTTGCGGTCTAATGCTAAAACCAATTAAATCTGAGTTTCAGTGTTTAATTTTTTTTAAATTTGCAAAAATTCAGAAAGTCCTGTTTTTGCTTCATCATTCTTGGGTATTGAGTGTTGCTTGATATGGGAAAGATCAAATTTAAATGATTTTAGCAAAAGCTCACAACATAAAAAAACATGAAAAAAGTGAAGGGTTTGGAAACTTTCTGAAGGTACTGCACAGACGTACCCTACTTAGTAAAACTAATTTGTTCACTTTACTTTGTAAAGTGAATTTTCATGACGTGAACAGACATTGTAATTACTATTAATCTAAAAAAAATAATTTAGCATTCCCTGCCCCTCATTTCTGCTCAAGTAACAGAGCAGATTCTGTGTAATAATTGGATTTTGTGTCATTCAAACAGTGCCTAATAAGATGCACTGATCAGTCACAACATTAAAACCACCTCTCTAATTTTGTGTAGATCTCCCTCATGCTATCAGAACAGCTCTGATCCAACAAGGCATGGACTTCACAAAACCTCTGAACATATCCTATAGTATCTGGCACCAAGACTTCAGTAGCAGATCCTTTAAGTTGCAATGTTGGGCCTCTATGGATCGGACTTGTTTTTCCAGCACATTCCAACGATGCTCGATCGGATTAAGATCTGGGAAATTTAGAAGCCAAGTGACCACCTTGATCTATTAGTAATTTTCCTCACACCTTTGCTGAACAATTTTTGCAGTGTGGCAGGAAATATTATCCTGCTGAAAGATGCCAGTGCCATTATAGTTCTATTACCGTAATGGGGCGTATGTAGTATGCAACAGTCTTTAGGTAGATGGTGCGTGTCAAAGTAACTTCCATATGAATGCCAGGATCCAAGTTTTCCAACAAAAGGTGTGCCCAGAGCATCACAGTGCCTTTACCAGCTTGCCTTCTTTCCATAGTGCAATTTGCTGCCATCTCTTCCCCAAGTAAATGACGTATATGAACCAACATCCACATGATCAAAAAGAAAACGTGATTAGTCAGACTAGGGCACCTTCCATGACTTTTATCAGTCTGCGGCTACACAGCCCCATACTCAGCAAGCTGAAATGCTCTATGTTTTTTCCTTTTACTAAATATTCTTAATAAAGCTATTTGCTTATATTTAATCACTTCAAGGAAAAGCTATTTGATCTTTCTTGGACTTTTCCAACTATTCCACAATCTTTTTTTCAAGCTTTGATGCTCAACATAATGTGAACAATACACATGACAAGTTGGCTGAACCATTGCATGTGAATGTAGCATCAGCTGTGAGAAAGACTAAGTGGCTCATGTTTGAAAATTGTCTTTGACTCATTCTTCATAACTGCAAAAATTTACCTTCACTATGGTTCTAAGGACGAAAAAGGGTAAGAAATGACTTCCTTCATATGCTTGAATTTTCGTTAAGCATTTGTCTATAAATTATGGTGAAGCCTGAACTTACAAAATAAGAACATTTGTATATCCACAAAAATAGTAACAAATTATATTTTATATTATTTACTATACACAAGAAATTTGACATTTTAATTGTTATATGAAAATGATTACAAACTTACCTATACCATATTCTTTATACATTTCATATTTTAATGCATAGACTCACAATAACTATCTGGGGTAACTACAATGAAAGTATAGTATTTAGAGAGGCCCATAGTGACCAGCTAGTCTACATACATAGAACAGGAAAACACATCCATTTTATTCCTTTTGAAAATCTTAGAGAAATTACTATTAAAAGATCTCAAATCTTCAGTCCAAATTGTACAGAGCCCCTAAAGGGACAAAAAAAATGTATTTCTTGCGCACACATGAAACTATTTTGTGCTCACAATCTTTCTTGCATACACACGTGATAGTGTTTCTGGGTTACATGTATCCCTTTAGGAGCTACAAATATTTCTGGTAGACCTGTTCTGCTTTAACTGTTCAATAGTGTAGTCTATCAGAAAGTTTACATGGAATTCATAGACCTATATCTTAAACTGAAACTTTCAAATAAAGGCATCATTTGTACGCTTGCACCCTGACATCAGTTGTTCGTCTCTTAACATCATTGGAAACTAATTCTGAACTTTACAGGCTTGTTTTGCCTTTTACAGGGACATTTAAAACAAAAAAGAAGATCCCATGTGCACGCAAAAAAGATCTTATAAGCAGATTTTTTTGAGCCCCCTTTAGGGGCTCCATAAAATTGTGGTATTTTCTTTCTGAAATAAGAAGCGCACCACTTTTCTTCCAAAATTTCAAATGTCTGGAGGCCTCCGTTCTTTGTTACGTACAAACCGCATATACAAAGGCAATTAAACAAGTTTCTCTTGGAAATCTCTATGGGATAATACTTTTCTGTTCTCAATTATTTTGTATATTCACACAGGACTTTTTGAGTGATACAGAAGTGCACCATAACACTACCACGATTATAAGCTAGCTATTTTGCAGTACAATCCATTCTTTCAAGAGAAGATGGACAAATCTTTTCACAAATCTCTTCCTTATAACATCTCTGTTTTTGTCACTTCTCAAAAGGTATCACAACGGCTGCTTTCAGTTCATACTTGTTTTCACATCATAGTTACATCCCAGCGTTATTCAGGTGTCATTTTGAGGGTCTGCTTTGAACTTAGACATGTCCTCTTTTTTGAGAGCAGTATTTATGCTCATGTTTACATTTTTATCTGCAGCAGCTTGTCTTCTGAAGCACTTCAGAGTTCATGTGACAGTCAGTGTCAGATGAAATCAGATAAAACCAGCTTGGCATGCCCTTCAGTTTCACAATGATCAATGAGTTTTTTCAGACTAAGAGGATAAATCCTAACAGCTAACAAAGTTTCGGATGACGGAACAAGGGACATGAAGGTTTGAAAATGGTTCTGAGAAAAGAATTTGTAATTTTGTTATTACCTAAACTTTTAGGCAATTTCAGACTTGTTCTTTTATTATTTTATTCAGCATTAGAATTTGGCTTGTATATAGGCATTTTCAATGTAACTCTCCACAAATGACACAAAATGCCTAGCAATATTAATATTTTTAGAATAAAAAAACACCTTATAAATGTTAAACCATCTATCTGAATTAACATATGTTTATCAATTAGCAGACAATTGCAAGATAGCTTAAAAATAGATCCTAAAAATACATTTGTTTTGCTCTTCCTTGTAATTTTTAAATTTCATTTGATAAATCAGCTCAGTTAAGAATTTATTTATACTAGGCACATTAAAGTGGTTATGTTCATTTTTTTGGGGAGGAGCACTATGTTTTGCTTAAAAATTAGAGAACAGTGATACAAAATGATTCTTGAACACTTGCTACTCATGAAAAAACAATGATAAGTTACCATGGGAACTCAAATTATGGAGAGGAGCCACAGGACTTTAGTGAGTGAATGGTCCATTTGTCAATCATTACAGGATTAGAAGCACCAACACAAATTATATTTTGAGGATAAGAATCTAATACCAAAAATGATCCTGAATGAGCAATGTTTAATGATAAAATAGTTTAAAGAATATATGTTTTGAAAAATTGTTGACGAGGATGGATAGGATTAGAAATGAGTACATTAGAGGGTCAGCTCAAGTTGGACGGTTGGGAGACAAAGTCAGAGAGGCGAGATTGCGTTGGTTTGGACATGTGCAGAGGAGAGATGCTGGGTATATTGAGAGAAGGATGCTAAGGATAGAGCTGCCAGGGAAGAGGAAAAGAGGAAGGCCTAAGAGGAGGTTTATGGATGTAGTGAGACAGGACATGCAGGTGTTGGGTGTAACAGATCAAGATGCAGAGGACAGAAAAATATGGAAGAAGATGATCCGCTGTGGCAACCCCTAAAGGGAGCAGTCGAAAAAAGAAGAAGTTTTGTTACTCAATAAGGGCCATTTTGACGTAACAAGTTGTTGCTCTCACCCATTGGTTCCTGATTGATTTGCCATTAAGCAGTTGCAAAAACTGCATCAAATCCATGTTTTACTAATGATTAGCATATTTACTGTACTGTAATTAGGTTATGACAAATGCGTTCTGAGATCTTTCAGGTAAAGAAAATAGAAAAGCACTATGTACATGTAAAGAAGTTCCAAGATAAAGTTATTATACTCACAAATCATGTAGAGTGGTGATGTTATGCATGATGATTAACATATCTAAGCAAGAATTTCACTATATTCTGTACACGCGACTATAATAAGCCTGTAAACCTATATGATACTCCCTGGGTAAAATTCTTGTGTAACATTTATTTACTTTATTTTAATACTTGTTTTTCAAATAATTTTAGTGATTCATTCAGAGTGCACTTCATTAACAATATCATGTGACTAAATGCCCTGGACTGTCCACGTCTGGTTTAATACTGTAGATCAGTTGGTAACTGCTAAGGTAGGGATGGTTGGGCCAGGACACTAGCACATACTGCTTCCTGGTTTCTAACAAGGACTCAGAAATTATACTCATTCACTTAACTATGGATAATAATATAAAAGTTAATAATTTGAGCACAGACATGTCAGTCATTGAAAGAAGGATAAGCAAATAGACTACTGCTATTCAGTCAAGATAAAATTGAAACAATTCTCAGGGTAAACCACATATAAAGAAAAGAGCAGTGACTGGATCTTCCAAATGACAAACAGAGGTGGATCATGAGGAAGTGAAAACAGGTCATTGGGTTAGTGTTGGCTCTCTGCATGGAAAGATGCAGTGCATGTAATGTAATCGACAGGTGCCAGGTCTCACACTGGGGGGCCACTGTGGGACACACCACTCCCATCAAGTTTAAATAGAAGGAGCCAGGGCAAAAAATATACAGAAGGAAGTGCTGAGAAGCTCCAGCCCATTCCTAATAGCCTGAAACTGTAGTATAAAAGAAACACAAGCCACATCCGGCTCTAGCTAAGTTGCCATCCTGGTTGAAAGTCATTATATAATTACGGTTCAACATATGTAAACTGTTGTGAAACGTTTATAGCTGATCAAATGTAAGCTGATATGGTTTATTCAAATTAGTCTTGTAATGACATATAGTAATAAGTATGGTACAGTAATATAAAAATATAAAACATCATCCTGCCTGTGTAAAGACAATTTTTTTGTTCTAATCCTTCTGTTATAATTGACAGAATCTCTGCATGTTTTACAAGTGATTATGTAGAAGTTTGGTGCCAATTTCAAATAATGTTGGTGTCTGTTTTATCCCAAGATTCTAAATGTAAATACTTAGAATTTAAATTAGTTACATAAACCAAGGATCCTGAGCTGTGGTGTAATTCCTTAGTCAATACAAGTAAGTTGTGCTCTAATCAAGCAATTTTCTATCTTTACCAAATCCAGTCTGATAATAAGAAGTAAGAGATGGAAGCTCCTTCTCGAAAATTGTTTGTAAAGAGTTTGGCAACAATCTTAACATTGTTGCTCAACAGGGAAACTGGCCCATACAAAATGTTTTCCAAAAAGGCTTTAGGTTTTCTTGGGGAAGAACAGAAAATGATGCTTAGCACAGGGTTTTAGATTGGAGCGTCTCATATACAGTTTTCATAGACATCACAAACACTAACGGGTCTCATTTAACAGAGTTTTTTTTTTCCATTTGTTTATATTGTGCTGAAATGAGGTCTAGCTCTTTTTAGTTTAAAGGTTTAACTTGGTCTCAGATTGTTTTAATAGTCTATCCTGCTTATTTATGCCTGGAGATGATGGTTTCTATTAAAATAAAACAAATTGTAGTTAGAGTTACTTTCACATTGCATTACAATGAGTTACACTTCAAATGGTTCCAACTGGATAGTTTTTTTTCTGCAATAGCATTTCAATGCTCTTACTTATGTTCTTTTTAATTTGATGCACTTGCATCTTGTTAGCTTTTTTTCCATGTTCATAGTAAGAAAGAAATGATTTAAGCAATAATGTTTCCATTTCTCTTGAACTTGAACTGCCAGGAAACAGAGTAGTTAGAAATATCTCTTGATGATACATTCATACACTAATAAGGTACATAGAATTAAATGGCACAATATAAAACACCATCACACCATTATAACCAGTGAACACAATTATATAAAACAATATAGTAATGTAGAATTGCACTCTCACCCAATAATATATTAGGTAAGTCCTATATAAAATAAACATAATTTATATTAAATGGAGGAGAATGGGAATTAAGAAAAGACAGAAGTGTGAAAGAAACTAGTTTTATGTCTAGTAGTTTGTGCCTTTAGTAACTGGCAACTTTTCCTCTAGTAATAACTGAAAAAGATGGTTGCCCAGGTGAATGTGCTCTTTGCTTATATTTCCAGCATGTTTCATTACCCTTGATGTATACAGGACCTAAATGGAGTCCAGTTTCAGGCCTGCAATCTTTTCTTCTGTCCGAATAACATGCTGTAATTTATGTTTTAAGTGAGCAGATGCATCGTCATACCAGACTGTTATGGAGAAAGTGAGGATGATTTTCATGACAGCTCTATACAACTATACTGGCACTTGTTGGGATAGGATTCACTTTTTAAGCTGACAGAGAAAAAACATCTGCTGCTGAGCTTTTTTGACAAGACCAGTTATGTTTTCATCCTAGTTCACACTGTGAGTGATAGTTATGCCAAGAAATATAAATGATTTTACCCCGTTGACAGTGACATCATTTACTGTATAAGTAGGGTAGTAGTAAGTTAATAAATGAATTAAGTTTACAAAGGCAGCACTTCATGAGGAGCTTAGTGAGGACAATTGTGCATATTCATCATATGTTTTACAGTTGGCACTGAATAATTGTTACCCTTTTGGTTTGTAATTTTTTAATATGAAATGTAGGATGAAACATATTCCAGAGTGTTCCACCAAACATTAGTGGAGATAAATTAGTTTCAATGGAAGCATCAATTTGTGGAGATTAAATTAATACATTGTTAAATTTCTATTAACTTGATAAGTCAAATTAAATTAAAAGTGTTATTAATAAGAACATAATGTCATAACTGCAGTACTTGACAGTAGGTAGGAAATTGTAATTGATAAACAAAATAACCAATTAATTTATAACTGTGTTACATTAAAGAGAAGAAAGAATATTGTCTTAAATATTGGTAGACAGAAATGTTTATGGATCTGAATATTTGTGAACCTTTAAGAAATGTAAAATAAATGTAAAATTGTTAAGGCAATTTTTAGGCAGTGATGAGTTTGGACAATATTTTAATACTCCCGGGGCGCGCTATGCTCCAGCCATTTCGCGTCTGTGCCGCTCACGTTGTGAAGGCATGGGGCTGAACGCATGCTACGGAGATGTGGGTGAATCGGCTGTTGGCTTTCTGCTGCTGCTGTCGAGCTGCGTGTTCTGCTTGTCACACTGCCCATTGAACATTTAAAAGCCTGTACAGCAGCTGTCTTTTTTACTCATTGCCTTGTCCCACGGGACGTTAAAGTGTCTCTCGCGGAACGTAAAAGTGTCTTCCAAGAAGATCACATATCAACCCAAGATTTTTTTATTATAATAGAGAGATATGCACACAAACACACACATACACACTCTCTCTATATATAATTCATTATGAAGCAACAAGTAAACAATTTGTAACTGTACTCATCCAAACCATCCATTTTCCAACCCGCTGAATCCAAACACAGGGTCACAGGGGTCTGCTGGAGCCAATCCCAGCCAACACAGGGCACAAGGCAGGAACCAATCCTGGGCAGGGTGCCAACCCACCACAGGACACACACAAACACACCCAGCACACACTAGGGCTAATTTAGAATCGCCAATCCACCTAACCTGCATGTCTTTGGACTGTGGGAGGAAACCGGAGCGCCCGGAGGAAACCCACGCAGACACGGGGAGAACATGCAAACTCCACGCAGGGAGAACCCGGGAAGCGAACCCAGGTCCCTAGATAACCCAACTGCGAGGCAGCAGCGCTACCCACTGCGCCACCGTGCCGTCCTCATCCAAACCATTACTTTCAAAATTATTTTTCATGACAGTCTTTTTTTTTGCATACCACTAGACACATTGAAACTTTACATTTGGTGCACTAGGTTGAAGTTTACGTACTAGATTCACACATCTTCTCCTGCCTTCTGTTGCAATTGCCACACAAGTTCAGTGAGCTATTTATTTATTTTTTTTGTTTATATTGCTTTTTTTCTTGCATTTCATGTCTGGAATAAACTAAGTATATACATACATTTTGATGCCAGCCTCTTCCAGTTCTGGTTTATGAGGGTTTGCTGGCAACCCTAAGCCCAGAGCTAGTCATACAGACCCATAGACACATACATCCAAACCTGTGTTTCTCAGCCACTTTTGAGTCGCAGATGGCAGTCGCTGGGTCGCAAGCACATGAGACTTGTTCACGCTATAATCTGCCCCGCTGTTGCCACCAAAAAGATCATCAGAGCTGTGCAAATTTTTTTTTTGCTCTCATATGCTCATGACACAATGACTTGAAGGGCACGTCTTCACATGAAACAATTACAGTAACGGTACTCACAGGTATGCTAAGAAACATTGCCTGTACTCAAAGCTGAAATTGAAAGTGCATTGCTCAGTAAACTAGCATAGGGATTATGTGCAGCAGAGTGTCCAGGTATGGTAATTGAACCCTCAATGCTTGAACTGTTAAAGTGCATGCCGTGGCACTTAAAGTTATGCTAAAAGCAGTACTTAAAAATCAAGCGTAGCACCAAGTTCTTCATCAACCATGCCATACTCAAAAGAGTCAAAACTGTAACCTGACTCAAATATTGTATGTAACAATGCGCCAAAATGAGCTGTCAAAGAAGACATTTATTTTGTCTTTTATGCACTGCTCTGACAAGTAATATGAATGGCAAATCATAGACAACTCTACATAATTAGAATGGGATGAAACTCAGCTAGCCAATGGTAATGAGCCTTTCAATGTATGTGGCTTGAAGTAAGTGACATCTTTGCTAAAAGCTATATAACTCAGTTGTGTTGCACAGATCGCCTCTGAGTATACCACTGCTAATCACATATTTAAATAATGAAAAAGAGCAGACAACATAGAAACTTATGATTTATTTGAAAGAAGACACACTTGGGTATGTAAAAATAACAGTTTTGCTTTTGATTGACTTGTCATATTACTGCAATGTACACAAACCACTTTGAAATTTAGCTGTGCCTTGCTGGTGGGATACCTTGTGCATAAGTGGTTATAGGTACTAAAGTTTGGTAATATATAATTTGTAATTACATTTAACTGTAATTTACATTTCACTCACTCAGACAGCACAGAGTAACTCAGCTACTAACTATATAAGCAAGAATGCTCAATACTGAAAAAATTCACCACAACCAGCAACCACTTCCCAGACTCCCACCTTTCCTCCTAAAATGATACTAAATAGGTCTCAGTCTTCTCACATGCTACACATCAAAGCACACCAGAAACAAAGAAGTCTGCCACTGACAGTGTGCTAATGAAGAGCTACTTGGATAACAATATTTTTCTGATAAATAAAGAAACTCGTTAAAGCCATAATGATAAAATATGCAAAAAGTTCAATATACTGAATGTTATAAATACTCTTGACAGTTCAGATGTTTGGTGCTGCTTAAACATTGATGTAGAATAGGGCAAAGAGTAATAGCATAAAGAAATACAATATTATCAGATGGATTATTAGCTATAATATTACTAATGTCTACAGGATTAGTTAGCAGTAGTTAAATTCTTCCCTGTATTACTCTTAGATTATAAAATATAGTTTGATCAATATCAGTACTATTTTTGTAAAAAGACGATGGTAGCATTTTATCAACTGTAAAACATAGAAAATAAATCTTTATAATATCATATTTAATACCAATAAGATGAAGCTATTGCACTAACTGACAAAGTATCAACATAGAGAAAAGAATGTGTAAGAGGAATATTTGTCAATAGCATCAATAAATAATATCAACCAGACTACATTAACTCAAAAAGAATAACACATTACTTTTCCTTTTCTTTTTACCACAAGAATATCTGCATCTTATTTCTAAGTGACCAGTCATACTTTATTCAGTCTGTGAAAAGAAAACCAAGGCCTACTCAGGCTCTTCAGATATGTTACTGGATTCGTAAGGATACATAAGACCAAAATGTATTCCTGCCTTATGCAGTCTTTCTTACAGTCATATGAAAAAGTTTGGGAACCCCTCTTAATTCTTTGGATTTTTGTTTATCATTGGCTGAGCTTTAAAAGTAGCAACTTCATTTTAATATATGACATGCCTTATGGAACCAGTAGTATTTCAGCAGTGATATTAAGTTTATTGGACTAACAGAAAATATGCAATATGCATCATAACAAAATTAGACAGGTGCATAAATTTGGGCACCCCAACACAGATATTACAACAATACTTAGCTGAGCCTCCTATTGCAAATATAACAGCCTCTACATGCCTCCTATAGCCTTTGATGAGTGTCTGGATTCTGGATGGAGGTATTTTTGACCATTCTTCCATGCAAAATCTCTCCAGTTCACTTAAATTTGATGGCTGCCGTGCATGGACAGCCTGCTTCTAATCATCCCATAGATTTTCGATGATATTCAAGTCAGGGGACTGTGACGGCCATTCCAGAACATTGTACTTCTCCCTCTGCATGAATGCCTTTGTAGATTTCCAACTGTGTTTTGGGTCATTGTCTTGTTGGAATATCCAACCCCTGCGTAAGTTCAACTTTGTGACTGATGCTTGAACATTATCCTGAAGAATTTGTTGATATTGGGTTGAATTCATCTGACCCTTGAAATTAACAAGGGCCCCAGTCCCTGAACTAGCCCCACAGCATGATGGAACCTCCAACAAATTTGACATTAGGTAGCAGGTGTTTTTCTTGGAATGCGGTGTTCTTCTCCTGTCATGCAAAGCGCTTTTTGTTCTGACCAAATAACTCAATTTTTGTCTCATCACTTCAAATCACTTTGTTCCAAAATTAATCTGGCTTGTCTAAATGAGCATTTGCATACAACAAGCGATTCTGTTTGTGGTGTAAGTGCAGAAAGGGCTTCTTTCTCATCACACCCTGCCATACAGATGTTCTTTTTGCAAATTCTGCTGAATTGTAGAACGATGTACAGATACACCATCTGCAGCAAGATTCTTGCAGGTCTTTGCAGGTGATCTGTGGGTTGTCTGTAGCCATTCTCACAATCTTGCGCATATGCCGCTCCTGTATTTTTCTTGGCCTGCCAGACCTAGGTTTAACAGCAACTGTGCCTGTGGCCTTCCATTTCCTGATTACATTCCTTATAGTTGAAACTGACAGTTTAAACCTCTGAGATAGCTTTTTGCAGCCTTTTTGTAGGAGAGTTTCCCCCCCACCCACAATTACAGCAGCCCAGGTAAGCAGAGAGCTGAGGAGACTTCGGGCCAGCAAAGACTGCTGAAGGCCTGTGCATTGGAGCTGGGGAGTCCTCTACAGCGCATCTTCAACCTGAGCCTGGAACAGGGGAGAGTCCCGAGGCTTTGGAGAACATCTTGCATCACCCCAGTCCCAAAGGTATCACGTCCTGGTGAGCTGAATGACTTCCGGCCTGTCGCTCTGACGTCACATGTGATGAAGACCGTGGAGCGGCTGCTGCTTCACCACCTGAGGCCACAGGTCCACCATGCCCTTGATCCTCTGCAGTTTGCATACCATGAGAAGGTGGGAGTGGAGGATGCCATCATCTATATGCTACACCTATCCCTCTCCCACTTGGACAGAGGCAGTGGTGCTGTAAGAGTTATGTTTCTGGACTTCTCTAGCACCTTCAACACCTTCCAACCTTGGCTCCTTAGTGACAAGCTGACATAGATGGGAGTAGATTCATACCTGGTGGCATGGATCGTGGACTATCTTACAGACAGACCTCAGTATGTGCATCTTGGGAACTGCAGGTCTGATATTGTGGTCAGCATCACAGGATCGCCGCAGGGGACTGCACTTTCTCCGGTCCTGTTCAGCCTATATACATCGGACTTCCAATACAACTCAGAGTCCTGCCATGTGCAAAAGTTCGCTGACGACACTGCTATCGTGGGCTGCATCAGCAGTGGGCAGGAGGAGGAGTATAGGAACCTAATCAAGGACTTTGTTAAATGGTGTGACTCAAACCACCTACACCTGAACACCAGCAAAACCAAGGAGCTGGTGGTGGATTTTAGGAGGCCCAGGCCCCTCACGGACCCCGTGATTATCAGAGGTGACTGTGTGCAGAGGGTGCAGACCTATGAATACCTGGGAGTGCAGCTGGATGATAAATTGGACTGGACTGCCTATACTGATGCTCTGTGCAAGAGAGGACAGAGCCGACTATACTTTCTTAGAAGGCTGCCGTCCTTCAACATCTGCAATAAGATGCTGCAGATGTTTTATTAGACGGTTGTGGCGAGCGCCCTCTTCTATGTGGTGGTGTGCTCGGAAGGCAGCATAAAGAAGAGCAACACCACACACCTGGACAAACTGGTGAGGAAGGCAGGCTCTATTGTAGGCACAGAGCTTGGGATGGGCGCTGAGCAGGCTCCTGTCAATCATGATGAATCCACTGCATCCACTGAACAGTATCATCTGCAGACAGAGGAGCAGCTTCAGCGACAGACTGCTGTCACTGTCCTGCTCCACTGACAAACTGAGGAGATTGTTCCTCCCCCACACTATGCGACTCTTCAATTCCACCCGGGTGGGTAAACGTTAACACTATACAAGATTATTGTCTATTATACCTGCCTTGCACTCTCCACCTTGCTTTTTTTTTTTTTTTTTAACTTGCACTGCGTTTTTATTGCTCTTTAATTAATATTGTTTTTATCAGAACACTGCTGCTGGATTATGTGAATTTCCCCTTTGGGGATTAATAAAGTATCTATCTATCTATCGAGCAGTGTCATAGGAGGCTGGGGGCCAGACCCAACCGGGATGCCTGGAAGGATGGGGAGGCAGTCTGTACGTCCCCCGGGCTGCGAGGGGGCAACCACCCTGGATAAGCAGGGGACCACTGGGATGGAGCAAGGAGGCACAAACCCGTGGGAGCCCGTGGCTACCGCCAGGGGGTGCCCAAGTCTCCTAAAGCCCGGAAGCTCTGCACTTCCGCCACACATGGGAAGGTGGGGGAAGATCCTTCCAGCGACATCTGGAGTGCTTCCGGGTGCAAGGGCAGCACTTCCGCCACACCAGAAAGTGCTGCTGGTAGAGCGTCATCAGGAGCACATCCAGGTGGAAATAAAAGGGGCCGCCTCACTACAATCAGAGAGCTAGAGTCGGAAGCTGGAGCAGGACGAAGCTCCAGTGACAGGAGAGTGAAAGGCGGCCCGAAGAGGACACTGAGAGAGGCCCGTGTTAAGGGTGATTGGTGCTGTGTAGGACTGTGCTTAAAAATAAACGTGTGTTTTGTGTAAAGTGCTGATGTTTGCCTGATGGTGTTCGGACCCATGCTCACAGCAGTTACATGCATTCAAATCAGCAAAATTACAAGGGTACCCAAATTTTTGCACAGCCAGTTTTTCACATTTGATTTAATTCCATACAACTAAATACTGCTTCACTAAAAATCTTTGTTCGGAAAACACCGCAGTACTCAGATGTTCCTAGGAAATGAAAGACATACCACTGTTATGTTTTTTGTTGAAAGGAGAGTCAATTATTATGCAGGCTGAGAGGGGTTCCCAAACTTTTTCACATGACTGTATGTATTCCTGACTTACATAGCCTCTTTTGGCATATCTGATCTTCAGTCATCATTTTCAGCCTAGCTGAATAAAATCTTTTGTGATCTTTTCCATAATCAGGAAAGTTGCTGGTATGTTTGTCTTTGTACAAAGAGTTTACCTTTCTCCCTGGCACCGTGGAGTACATTTATATTTTTCTGTAATTTCAATAATTAAACAATGAGAGATTACCAGGAAAACATCATTCTCTTTCTATCAGCTGGTTATATTTTGTGGTGTTTCCAAGAATTTAGGCTATGAAACCCGGATGAATTTAGAGGGTATCTGGACTCCACTTATTCTTAACTCCTTCATGCAAGCCAGTTGTTTGAAATCTTGCAAATTCATTCTGCGTAACCATATTTTCAATATCTTAAGCATTGGACCTGCTGTGATAAACACTTGTTTTGGCACCCAATTAAATTATCTGCACCAATTTTGGAAGTTTTGGATAATTTTTCAAATTATTTTTTATGTGACTCGATCTTGGATCGATGTCTGCTGTGGGTGCCACCATTCTGTGTTGTTTTTCTAATGGCCATGATTATGTTGTTGCTTGCTTTGTGCCAGGATTATTATCAAAGAATCCAATCAACTGTCATTTTCAAAATGCAAGGCAAAGTCAAACATCTAAAGAAACAAAGCAAGTTCAAATGCCAGAAAGCCTTTTAGTTATAAACAGAATAGCTTGGATACTTAAGAGATGCTTGCACTGACCTTTATGTACAATAGAATACAATACCACTTGCTTTTGTATAGTGCTCTTCACTGAGTACAGGCGCAGAACGCTGTGAGCAATTCTCAGTTAAAATATAGTAGAATTCTAGTAAAGATCATACTAATCATACTAAAATCATACTAATTACTACATACAAAACTGGTACACATACAAACATAGATTTGTTAAAACACAAATAAAACATGGTAGAAACGGATTAAATATAAATGGGAACTAACAATATCTGTCCATTAATTAACTGATGAACTATGGCCAGTTGACAATGGAGGAGATTAAAATTGTAAAGAAGAAAGTCAAAAACAAAGTCATAGTCCTGGAGACTCTGGCCAGCTGGGTGCCTACCCCCTCCTAGGTTTTCTATAGTGGAGTCCCTGCCAGCCATCCAGTCTGATGAGAGAATCTTTCCATCCAATGATTCCAACACTCCTTTATCTGAGATTATTTTTTAGTATGCAGGAGAGCAGCCTGGCTGAATACCAGTGGCACAAAGTGACACATCCAGATGCAGAGAAGAAAAACAGAATAAGAGAGGGAAAGTAAGTTAAAAAATATTGTATTACTTATATTTCTTTACAAGGGACTAACAAATAGAAATACAGTATAAAAAGCAAATCAGCAGCTCTAGTCAGGGTATGATAAAGAGAAGTACTAAGTCTTCAGCCTGGAGTCAAAAGCTGAATCTGAATTGGCATATCTTATATTAGCAGGAAGATCATTCCACAGCTTCAGGGCCCTGTAACTAAAACTTCGACCTCACACTGTTATTTTATTAATCCTTGAAAACTTATGTAGACTGGCATTTTGAGATCTCAGTATGTGCTCTGGTTTATAAATAATGATAAGCAATCAGGACCTTGGACATTTAAGACTTTATATGTTAAAATGAGGATTTCTCAATCTGCCCTAAGGTCAACTGGGAACCAATGTAAGGACTTGAGAACTGAAGTGACATGTCTGGATTTTCTGGTTCAAGTAATAATTATTGCAGCAGGATTTTGAATTAACTGAAAGCTGCATAAAGAACAATTAGAACCGTCAGTGAAAAACACATTGGCATATTCAATCCCACTAGAAAAATATGCATTAATTAATTTCTCAGTATCCTGCATGTTTCATATTTAAAAATGTCTTAATCTTCCAATATTTTTGGATAGTTTTGTAATGTGTGTTTTAAATGATATGCTAATGTCAAAGTTAACACTTAAATTACGTGCTGATTCAAACTAATTTCTGACATTTCTTCTCCTGGTCACCTCTATTACTTTTTGGCTTAGTCCTCATAGCTCTGGTTCAATCTCTCTTAAGTTCTGCTACTCCCTTTTACACCAGACCCTGGATTGTTCCATGCCTTGATCAGCAACAAAAATCTGTTCTTGGTACCTTGTCTAATAGGAAGAGCAAAATTAATCTTTGGAAAAGTGTGCTTCTCTTTAATGGCATGTACTTATCATTGCTTTTGCACTCATCTAAGAAACAACAGGTGTCTGGATTTGTGCTTATTTATATGATTTAGCATAATTGGTCATTAATTTATGATGTCATGTTTACTTCATATTTTCACAACTTTATTTCATCCCATCGAAGGACCAATAACAAAAACATATAATGACATTGTTATCAATCAATTGCTTTTTTTGAGTGACTTCAGTAACACAAAATGCCTATTGTAACATGCTTAATAGAGGCTTTCAGGGAATTTTATAAAAAAAAGTAGCTAATGCATTATATACAGTACATACTCATTAAGGTTCATCCTTTTCGGGAAACACAGCCCAGTATAACAGCCTTACTTTAGTGAGCGCTCAAGATTTATCCATAAAACCAGGTATTGGGCCAAGTTGGTCTGAAAACTAATGAATGCACATTACTGTGCATCATTCATATATAATATATGGTGTGTACTATGCAAAGCAAAATTATAAAGAGTAATGAATCAAACATGCATTAATTATTGATACAAGACATTCAAATCTTGTCTGCATCACCATTGAGCAAAACAGACCAAATGCAGATTAGAACTTGAGAAACTTACCTAAAAAATATTTAAAATTACATATCAAAATAGCTTAGTTAAAATAGCAATCAACACAAACCTAAACAAGTCTCACCAATAAAAGTATAAAGGATCTTCGTGATAAATAAATGTATGGTTTTATTACAAGGCATTCCTGAATAGTGTGTGTAAAGAGTATCACTTAATAATAACTTTCATAATGCTTAAGAGATTATTAGTTCATGTATGTTCAAACAGTTATACATTGTATTAAATTGTAATTCATATACATGCTAACATTTTAAAATAGCTTTAATTAATGTCATTAAAAACATATAATGCTTCTTCACATCTTAACAAATCATGTATTCATTAGTTGTAGATTTGTTGCAGCACCTGATCTAAGATGAAATTGTTCATCCATTGTAAAGCTTTGGAAATGTTCATTAAGGAAAGCAATAAAAGTTATAATAAAGTTTTATCATCAACAATTTCAACCTCAAATATACTGGTTATTTTTTAATGCAAATATATTGGGCTGAATCGTTACACATATGGTTAGTTGAGAAGAAATGATTTTTAATTATAATGTTGACCCCTGCAGCTAAGAAGTAGCACAGAATGTTTGCTTGAAACATTGAAGCAATCTGCTTGTTTGAATTATAATAACCAAATGCCTTCCAAGGAAGGGAAAAACTGCATATCCCTTTTCCTCATGCTTTCTTTAAATGACAGACTTTCTCTAAATGATTCTGACTAGGGCTTATGTCAGCCTTATACCACATGCTGCCTGATGAAACTTTGGCTTTCTACAATCTTGTATTGGAATAAGTGGGTTCAGAAAATGCATAGATGTGCATCTTATCGTAGTGATACCCATCTCAAAGCAGTTTTATAAATATACTGTTTTAAATGTGCTCAATATCCCCCAGGGAGTTACTGTTGGGGGCTGAATTTCTAACTTTGTAATTTCTGCTTAAGAGTTGTTGAGACACTCTGTGAAGTGGATTACTTGTGCTCTGTTTTACATTTTGGTCCATAAATATTTGGACAGAGACAACTTTTTTCTAATTTTGGTTCTGTACATTACCACAATGAATTTTAAGTGAAACAACTCCGATGCAGTTGAAGTGCAGACTGTCAGATTTAATTCAGTGGGGTGAACAAAACGATTGCATAAAATGTGAGGTAGCTAAAGCATTTTTCTAACACAATCCCTTCATTTCAGGGGCTCAAAAGTAATTGGACAAATTAAATAACTTGAAAGAAAATGTTCATTTCTAATACTTGGTTGAAACCCCTTTGCTGGCAATGATAGCCTGAAGTCTTGAACTCATGAACATCACCAGATGCTTGGTTTCCTCCTTTTTAATGCTCTGCCAGGCCTTTACTGCAGCAGCTTTCAGTTGCTGTTTGTTTGTGGGCCTTTCTGTCTGAAGTTTAGTCTTCAACAAGTGAAATGCCTGTTCAATTGGGTTAAGATCAGGTGACTGACTTGGCCATTCAAGAATTTTCCACTTCTTTGCTCTAATAAACTCCTGGGTTGCTTTGTCTGTATGTTTTGGGTCATTGTCCATCTGTATCATGAAACGCCGCCCAAAAAATTTGACTGCATTTAGCTGGATTTGAGCAGACAGTATGTCTCTGAACACCTCAGAATTCATTCGGCTGCTTCTGTCCTGTGTCACATCATCAATAAACACTAGTGTCCCAGTGCCACTGGCAGCCATGCACGCCCAAGCCATTACACTGCCTCCAGTTTTACAGATGATGTGGTATGCTTTGGATAATGAGCTGTTCCACGCCTTCTCCATACTTTTTTCTTGCCATCATTCTGGTAGAGGTTGATTTTGGTTTCATCTGTCCAAAGAATGTTTTTCCGGAACTGTGCTTTTTTAGATGTTCTTCAGCAAAGTCCAATCTGGCCTTTCTATTCTTGAGGCGTATGAGTGGCTTGTACCTTGCAGTGCACCCTCTGTATTTACTTTCATGCAGTCTTCTCTTTATGATAGACTTGGATATCGATACGCCTACCCCCTGGAGAGTGTTGTTCACTTGCTTGGCTGTTGTGAAGGGGTTTCTCTTCACCATGGAAATGATTCTGCGATTATCCATCACTGTTGTCTTCCGCGGACGCCCAGGTCTTTTTGCGTTGCTGAGTTCACCAGTGCTTGCTTTCTTTCTCAGGATGTACCAAACTGTAGATTTTGCCACTCGTAATATTGCAGCAATTTCTCGGATGGGTTTTTTCTGTTTTCGCAGCTTAAGGATGGCTTCTTTCACCTGCATGGAGAGCTCCTTTGACCGCATGTTGTCTGTTCACAGCAAAATCTTCCACATGCAAGCACCACACCTCAAATCAACTCCAGGCCTTTTATCTGCTTAATTGATAATGACATAACGATGGACTTGCCCACACCTGCCCATGCAATAGCCTTTGAGTCAATTGTCCAATTACTATTGAGCCCCTGAAATGAAGGGATTGTGTTAAAAAAATGCTTTAGTTGCCTCACATTTTTATGCAATCATTTTGTTCTCCCCACTGAATTAAAGCTGAAAGTCTGCACTTCAACTGCATCTGTTTAATTTAAAATTCATTGTGGTAATGTACAGAACCAAAATTAGAAAAAAGTTGTCTCTGTCCAAATATTTATGGACCTAACTGTATGTGCTGTATTTACCCCATTGTTTGGCACCCATTGCACACCCAGCCTACCTGGAAGGGTGCCTTTCTCTGAATTGCCATTCCCAACGTTTCTTCCATTTTGTTCCTACAAGGTTTTTTTTTGTATTAGGGAGTCAAGGTTGGGGGTCTGTCAAAAACATTACCTGTTAAAGCCCATCGAGGCATTCTTTGATTACTTTGATTACTTCTTTACTTTTTTACGCCTAGAGTTCACGGCTATACGAGACACTTTTTTGTGCTTTTTGTGCTTATGTTTTTTCTTACAGAAGAATATGGAAATAATCCTTCCTAAATGGAGTTTAAATACTTTAAAAGCAGTATAGTGACCATCAATATTCTAAAGCTTTCTCTAGACACCTACAGTAGAAGACACCGTGAACAGCAGTTCTACCAATTTACTTACAGCCTGTAAAAGTTCTTCTCAATGTAATTACATTTTAAGGATGTGTTTATAAACATTTTGCACTGCTGTATCCTAAGCATTCTTGGAGAGCTTATACAACCTATGAAGAACTGAAAAGTTGAGAGCACTGTCCGTATTCACTAAAGGTCCTCGTGGAAGGTTTCATATACTGTATGTATTGATGAATGTTCTTCCACCATTCTTTTTTTTTTTTACCTGGTACTAGGTTTTGTTCCTGCCCTGCGCCCTGTGCTGGCTGGGATTGGCTCCAGCAGACCCCCGTGACCCTGTGTTAGGATATAGTGGGTT
Organism: Erpetoichthys calabaricus; assembly: GCF_900747795.2. Classification (NCBI taxonomy): domain Eukaryota; kingdom Metazoa; phylum Chordata; class Cladistia; order Polypteriformes; family Polypteridae; genus Erpetoichthys; species Erpetoichthys calabaricus. Next base: position 8,905,745 of record NC_041404.2, on the reverse strand, counting down.
GGAAAATGACTGACTGACTAATCCATTGAAAGGTACACTCAAAAACACACTTAGGTTTGAGAAATCAGTTAATGTACCCCCATGCGTCCCTTGGCTGTACCAGATGAAGATGCATGGAACAGTGGAGGCAGCAACACTAACCACTTAGTTATCCAATTAAAACTTAAAAGAAATTTAAGCTATAAAAGTCATTCTCTCCATACAATTGTATTCCTCACTTTGATGCACCTAAATCTGGAACACAGTAGGAGGGAGTGAAAGTGTTTTTACAAGTTAAAAAGACATTTGAGAGTTGTTAATTAACACATTGCTATTCATCCTTGCTGAACATGAACAATATCCATACAGTTAAATTACTTTATCTGACAATATCTTTGTTTTTGAAGTAAACCAACAGATTACATACATCTTTCATCAGTTTCTGGTGTTAAAGGCAACCCTTCCCAAAGTAAATAGAAAAAAAAATGTTTTTCAAGGTTAACCGATTAGACGATGAGATACCGAAAACTCCTAAAGCCATTTCTTCTCAGTTAAATGCAGGCCTATGGCAAGGTGGCTTATCAGCACTCCAGCCTTGTGGCAACCTGCTTAGCAATTTGTGAGATTTGTGCACATCCTGGATTCCGTTTTTCCTGATTACAGCAGCTAATGTCACTGAGCAGCCACCTTATGTTGGCATCAACCTTGCAGCAAGGTTGGCCAGAGATTACAGAGCTATTTGTTGTTTTTTCTGTAGGGGAATATTTGCCTTTTTTCAAAGTAAGTATAAAATGTGCAGCACTTTAAAAGGATTTAAGTTTTAGATACACTCACAATGCAACAATACTGTACAATTTTTTACCAGTACTATTTAAGAGTTTTAATTACTGTACCTTTATATTTAAATTACCATCATCTTACTTAATACATTGGTTTTACAAACAAACCACATATCAATCTGAAAGGTTCAGTAACAATTCCAGTATGCTGCCACATCCATCCATAAATGGTAAATTTCAGTAAACAAGCTGCCTTCCATACACAATATTTATTTGGGTGCAAGATTACCTTATCATTATGAAACAGCAACACATTTACTATTACAAAAGTAAACAAATGCAACAGAAGAATTAAAACAAACATTCCTTCAATATTTGGGACAAATGCAAATCATTTAATACCACAGGAACAAGCAGAAAGTTAAGCTGATCTACTCAAGTCAGCAGAACATGCAGCAGCTAACTTTAAGTAAACTGAAGGAGCGTTTAGCTAGAGTAAGCTTTTAGCTATTGAAATTTTACTTTACTTTTGAGAATTACTTTAATCTTTTCCTACAAATTCCAAAGTGTAGATTCAGCAATAAAAAAATAATAAAGGTACACTTTAAACAAAAAGGGAATAATTTAACATTCACAGAATAATCATGAACTATCTGCTTAGATTCTGATAGCTGATATCTAATAATTTCATTTTGTGGATTAAAGGAAATCTTGAAAATAAAAATCAACAAAGATTTATTCTGAACTTAAAATGTATAAGTTAGCTCTGTGAGATATACAGTACACATTTTATATAATTTATATTGTTCTAACCTAGGTGACTATGTCTTAAACTCATGTTGCTATAATTACTTAATTCCACAACTGCTTCTTCTGATCCATTAAAAATGAACACAAAGCAATGATTAGGCTAGCAGTAAATATGGATAAATGAGGCCATCTCAAAAGATTTATGTTTTGAGGACACATATAAAAGCGACACACATGTATTTGACTGCTACTTAACTGTATACAAATATAAAGTTGTTTTCAAAGAAATATGTAAACAGAATATTAATGCTGTGTTTTATGTATAATCTTGCAGAAATGAACTGTTAGCAGATCATATATGCATTACACATAAGCTTCATATCAATATCAGTTCCTAACTGCCACCACATTCAAAGAGGATTCCTACTTTGTTTATGGTGTAGTCACAACAGAGGTCTTCACAACAACATACAAGACAGAACATAAATATAATAATACATTTTATTTATATAGCACCTTTTTCCATTCTCAAAGTGCTTCAATTGAATTCAGGATGGACAACAGTGCATATACGACATTGAAAACAAATAATACCCACATACAACACTAAGTATAGATAAATATAGGAAACACAAACCTTTGAATTAGAATAAGAGACAATAAACTAAAATAAGTACACAGAATATTACAAGTAACCCGTGAGCAAATAATGTAGTTTGTGATACCAATACAGATCATCTTGGACAGCTGGACAGACAGGGTAAACTTACCTTTCAAATGATAGGGTAAGGTATAAACCTTCCTGAACAAATGGGTTTTAAGTTTTTTTTTTTTTGTTTTTTTTTTAAAGAATTAATTGAGTCAGCTGATCTATTTAATTCCAAAGTTTTATTGCAGTAGGGCTGAAGGTTCTGTCACCCGTTAAACTCAGGTTAGTTTTGGGCACAACAGGATTCTCAGAATTAGTAGACCTTAGTGGGCAAACAGGAACATAGTGTTGGAGAAGGTAGAAAGTAGTTTGGCATAAGGCTGTTTAAAACTTGATAGGTTAGTACTAAATTTTATATTCAGTTCTAAAGGGTATGCTGTTGTGACACCAAAGAGGTGCAACAATAAATACAGGAAGATAAGGAAGTAGGGAAAATGGGGTACCCCGCAAGTATGGAGATGACAATGGCAATCACAACTTCAAGAGCTGTGCCCCTAGCAATCTTACTTTGTGCAAAAAAGGCATAAAATGGTGGCACCTATACCCAAACAAAATGCCGTTGCAGTAAAATAAAAAAAAGATTTAAAATATTCAAAATTTAAAACAAACCTTGTAGGTAGATATAGGGTATCCCACTCGGGAGTACAACTTTAAAAATGCGAATTACTCTGCAACGCGTGCATGTATCATCATGCAACAAGGTTCAAAATATTCCTTATTTAATGAAGAATTGATTCTGTGTCATAAAGAGGCGGGCACTATAGCGGGCGCCGCTACGGGGCAACAGGACAGGGCAACGTGCCATACCTGTCATGCCAGTATGGAAGAGATCCGATCGTTTTTTGGAGACAGGGTGATCTCGAAAGGTTTGTGGCCACCTCGATCGCCCGATTTAACTCCCCCAGATTTTTTTCTATGGGCATATTTAAAGGGCAAGGTTTATGCAAGCAAACCCTGGACCATCGAACAACTGAAAGCAAATATCGAGCGTGAAATTGTTTCTATCGACAGTGACATGTTGCAGAGGACATTCTCAAATATGGAGCGTCGCATTTCCTTGTGCGCGGACGTTGGGGGAGGATATTTTCAGCACCTTTTGTAATGTGGACTTGTTTTCCACTAAATACAGATATGTTCAGTTCTTACAGCTCGCCTTTACGTTCACGCGTTCGCGAGTAATTCGCATTTTTAAAATTGTACTCCCGAGTGGGACACCCTGTATAATGCATCCCTCTACATCCTTCATGTTAAAAAATATATTTTGATCAACAATCTTTCCATTAGAAAACTGTATCTTTTTTCAAGAAAATTTTAATTTCAACTATACTCATGACACACACCTGGAAAGTGGGCAGTTTTTAATTTGTACATTTAATTTAAAATGTAATTCTCTGTTTGTACATATTTCCTCTGTTTTTCTTCCCTATTCCAAAGATGTATGTGTGGGGTGTTAGGGGGCCCATTGTAAGCTTTGCATGCAAGTGTGCGCCGCAGTGGGCTGATGCCATGTCCCAAGTTTCTTATGGGCTTATGTTCAATGCTACCAGGATGGGTCACATCAACCACAGCCCCAAATATTCAGATATAATTGGGATATGCAATAAAATAAATTATAGGAAGTAGGTATTGTCCCATTTCCTTTTACATATGAAGTGTGTACAAAAAGTCTTAACACTTTTTTTTTATTATGGCATTGTGGAACTAATCAGATTGAGAACTGATGGCAGTGCTTTCCCTTAAACAAAGCATTGATGAGAAAATGTGCATAGTTCTGGTTAAATAAAAATGTTGTGGGTACTTGTTACAATAATTGCTAAGTTTAAAAACTTTCAATTACAAATTAGTCTATTCTGTTGTTATGGGTTATGGTGTCTTACTGCAAAAATATAATATTAATAAGTTGCAAGTTTGTAAATAGTAAAGTGTAAATAAATTAAGCTAAATCAGAATTCTAGTCAACACAGATTCCACAGAAATAAATCAATCTCTCAGGCACACAATCACTACAAGAAATCAATCTGCCCTTGGCCATTTGGTAATTCATCCTTATTCTAAAATATACTGTTTATAAGACAAATATCATTTATTTTTATGTGCTACAATGAGGTCTGATTGCTAGTCCATCATTGGTGATGGCACATATATTCTGAATTTTCATTATAATGTCAGAAGTGTTTGATTCAATTCAGTTTTTTTCTTATTTAGCACTCTTCATTGAAGACAAGCTTAAGGGTATAAACAGATCTGAAAATATAATACAGCAAGAGAAAATTACAGGTCATGTACTATAATATCACAGGCACAAAGTCAAAGTTGCATCAAAAACTCAAGTACCAACAAAACAAAGGACATCAACTACAAGACACCAAGAAGAAGAAGGGAATGAATAGATTTAATAACATGTAATAGCAAAGACTGCCACAATTAAAGCTCTCTCTTTTATATACTAGCTCGATGGCTGGTCATGTAAGATTTACAGAAACAAAACAATAGTTGTATCATTCTGAAACTGAACAACTGATAAATTATCCAAGTCATGTTATTTGTTAATAATACTAATAATAATAACTTTAGTTAGGCGCATTGGAGATCCTAAATTGTCCCTAGTGTGTGCTTGGTGTGTAGGTGTGTGTGTCTTTGTGCCCTGCGGTGGGCTGGGCCCTGCCCAGGGTTTGTTTCCTGCCTTGTGCCCTGTGTTGGCTGGGATTGGCTCCAGCAGACCCCCGTGACCCTGTAGTTAGGATATAGCGGGATAGATAATGGATGGATAATAACTTTATTTATGAAGCACCTCATCATACATTTACAAGCAATAAAGGTGCCTTCCATAGATTAATCTACAAAAGCAAAGATATACAGTACAACATTTACTTGGATTGTTATCATTATTTAATACTATGATAATTTCTAATAAATGTAAGTATATTAAATACAAAATTAACCAGGTATTGTTAAGAAAATTTTAACCACTAAAGTGCAAAAAAAAACCTTCACACTTATCAGAAAAAATGTTTTCTAATTAAAATATTTATACATTTATACATTAAGGTTGTCAATAGCATATATATATTGTATGTGTTAAGGTTAATGAAAAGTAATTAAAATTAATAAAAAGATACAAAAGCAAATAAAACAGTCTATAATGGTTTTAGTTGATTTAGGATGTAGATGAATTTCTTGATTCCTTAATGTGAATGTCTGACCAGCTAACATGGAGGAAAGGAAAACAAAAAACTCCCATGATGGACGTAGAAGAAAAATAAACCTTTGGAGGGTCATGGTCTTAAAGTAGAAAAGAGCAAATCAAATAGTAGGTCTGGTGGTAATCAGTTTCTGTATAATGAAAGTCAGAATGACCTAGGCCAGCTGGTCGCCCACCCTCCACAGGGCACAGTTGATACAGCTGTCAGTAAACGTTTCCAAGTCTTTCTCGTTTTCTCCAGTACCCGAGGTGACTGCGGAATAGAGTGCTTTGAGCAGGTGTGGGTGGACAGGATGGCAGACAAAAAAAACATTAAAAAAAGCAATGAATTAAAGCTGGGTACTTAATAACACATCAAAAAATTAAATTTATAATTCAAATCACTATATTATGATATACAGTAGTTTTTTTTAAATGTTCCACTGATTTAATCTGGTGTTTTTCTATTGGTAAATGATTCCAAATTTTAGGTGCATAAGAATAGAATGCTGCTTCACCAGTTTTTTTGATGCTTTGATCGTGGAATAACGTGCAAACCAGAATTTGGCAAACTAAGATTGTGATTTGGTACATAAGGAAACAGGCATTCTGAGATGCAGGTAGGGGCAAGATTGTTTAAAGCCTTATATACAAGAAGTATTTTAAAATCAATTCTAAAGAACACTGGCAACCAATGTAAAAATATTAGTGTTGGGGATAAATCATATTTTTTCCTTTTGGTTAAAATTCTTGCTGCTGCATTCTGGTCAAACTGTAGCCTTCTTGGGTAGTCCTGATAGGAGAGCATTACAGTAACCTAGTCATCTAAATACAAATGCATGTATTAATTTTTCGGCATCTTTAAATGTTATAAGAGATTGCACCCTTGCAATATTACTTAGATGGAAGAAAGCAGTCTTGGTAATATTATTAATATGCAATCTGAAATTAAGGTCAGAATCAATAATAACACCTAAATTCCTGACCTCTGGTTTGATTCACAGGGCCAAATGATTAATTCTGTTTCTAAGATTCTCACTTTGTTTATTGCTGCCAGTCCTAACAATTCTGTTTTTGTTCCAAACAATTCCTTGTTTAGTTTAAGGAAATTCATATTCATCCATTCTGTTATACAAGTAAGACAGTGGATTAAAGCTTTTAGAGCCTCTGGGTCATCATGTGCAATGGATAAATAGAGCTGTGTGTCATAGCTATGGTAATTTACATTATATTTTGAAATTATCTGGCCTAACTGAAGCATGTAGAGTGAAAATATTAATGGTCCTAAAATTGATCCCTGTGGTACACCACATAAAATATTGTGTATTTTTAATGCACAGTCGCCATAACTGTCAAAGAATTGCCTTCCAGTCATATATGATTTAAACCAGCCTAAGGCAGTACCTGAAAGACCTACCCACTGGCTAAGATGGTTTATAAGAATATCATGATCTGTAGCATAGAATGCTGCACTCAAGTCTAACAGAACGAGGTCATATATTTTATTTGCATTTGTATTAATTTACAGATCATTTGCTAATTTCACTAGAACTGTTTCAGTACTGTGATTTGATCTAAAATCGGACTGATAACTATCAAGAATAACATTTTTATTCAAATAATCACTTAAATGCTGAAAACTACATTTTCTATAATTTTACTGAGAAATGGCAAATTGGAGATTGGCCTATAATTATCTAAGACAGAACAATCAAGGTTATTTTTCTTGAGCAGAGATGACATTACACAGTTCAGGGAAAATGTCAGAATCTAATGAACAATTTACTATTTCACGAACGTTGTTGATAAGTAGATCTGAAACTTCTTTAAAGAAGCTTGCGAAATTGCGTTGGTTTGGACATGTGCAGAGGAAAGATGCTGAGTATATTAGGAGAAGGATGCTAAAGATAGAGCTGCGAGGAAAGAGAAAAAGAGGAAGGCCTAGGTGAAGGTTTATGGATGTGGTGAGAGAGGACATGCAGGTGATGAGTGTAACAGAACAAGATGCAGAGGACAGAAAGATATGGAAGAAGATGATCCGTTGTGGCTACCTAACAGGAGCAGCTGAAAGAAGAAGAAGAAGTAGGAGTGGTGTCTAATACACAAGTGGACTGTTTTAACTGAGTAATTGTTCTGTGAAGTTCAGATAAACTCTCCATTGACGTTCTTCCCTATGGCAATCCCTTTCAAGTTTGCAGACTGTCTCAGTTTTCCATGGTACTATGACCGTAGAGGACTTCTTAACATATTTTTCGGGTGCTACCAGGTCTACCGCAACCCATATCTTCACATTGAAATGCTCTACCATATTATTTACATTACTGAATGCATTGGAAAAATTAAGTGAATTCAGGCTGACTATTAATTATATCAGAAAATCTGGCAGCAGCTGTAGTGTCAAAATAACGTTGCTTAATAGTGCAGTTCTCGTTGGTCCTAGTAACAGATACTACTACTGTAAAAAGAATACAGTAATGATCAGAGATATACTGATGTCCATGATCTGTGTTACGTTAATATTAAGCCCCTTTGATATAACTAAATCCAGCATATGACCCCCTTTATGTGTTGGCTGGGTGACATGCTGATTAAGATCAAAAAAAGATCAGAGGGTTCATAAATTCTGTTACCTTGGTGTCACCCAGATCGTCTATATGAAGAATAAAATTGCCCAGTACTACAAACCTAATATAAGCTGTTATTATTATAGATAATAAATTTGAAAACTCATGAATAAAGGATGCATTATATTTCAGCAGACTGGGTAGAAAAAATATATGCGAGGCCACCACCTTTCTTCCCTTGGAGAACAGAATGTAAGAATTATAAACCAAAGAAGCAGCTTCTAAAAGGACATTACCACCATTTACTTGTAACCATGTTTTGTGATAAAGTAATTTACTTAAAATGACTTACAAACTAAAACTCTAATATTAAATAAGACCATATTAAGAGTTTTGTTAACACATAGCTTTTACAGAAGCCTTGGGTTGACTAGAGATACATATTACATTGTATTTAATTATGCCAGGCCACCTATACATTCTAGCAGATTTAGGTTTCTTTATAATAGGTTTAATGCAATGTATTTTTTTAGAAAAGCCCTTATGTATTAATTATAATTTAATACATATTCAAGTCTATCATTAAACATTTTATTCAATAGTGAAGAGTGGTGAATTACCTTAGTGATGTTTTCAGAGAGGACCCAAGCTTCGAATCTAATGGAGCGTAAGCCAACCCACCTGAAGAACTGTGGTCTCTCTAGAAGAGATCCAAATTATCTGCAAAGCCGAAGTGGCTCTCTTCACAGAAAGTCTTTAGCCAGTTGTTTAGGGAGTGAAGTCTGCTGAACACTGTCTGGTCTTCTTATAATTGGATGTGGTCCTGAGATAACAATCTTTGCAGCCGGGGTCCTCTTCTTGATAGCATGAACAAGTGATGAGGAGTCCTTCTTCAGTATCTCAGACTTAAGGTGATGAATGTCATTTACACTCACATGAAGGACAACACTTCCAAATTGTCTGTGGTTGTAATTCTCAAAGACTGGTGGCGCTTTTCTTTTGTTGTCCAAGATATGGGCTCCAAGGCATCTGAAGTTTAAATTTCAAACAATCGAATCTCTAATATTTAAAATGTCCTTATGAGGTGTAGGCAAGTTTAAAGAACAAAAAAGGTCCAAAGCGGTGGGTGGTCTTCAGTGGAGCATGGGTGAAGCTGACTTGGCCTGGTACTGTATTTGAGTGGTGTGTCACGGAGTCGATTATGCCGAGATTTCTGGAGTACTTTTGAGGACTCTTGTAGTCCATGAAGTCAGCGTTCTGTTTCAGCAGCTTGGACTGCCATATGAGGAGCTGCTGAATCTGTGTATCTAGGATCCTGAGTTCTTTGTTAACATGCTCAAGTTCGCAATCAAATCTGAAAAACAATTATGAAATAAAACAATATTTAAATAAACAATACTCAATACAGATAGACCAAAAATATGATTTATAACACAAAGTGCTAAATGGAAAGAAACACTAAGGCATAATTCGGGAGAGCAAATCATCACTGTGTTACTATGTTGCTAATACAATGATATATTGATGAAAACGGTCTCAATCCCTTATCCTATATCGTCTTACAAACCCATAAACACTATTTTATTTTATGCATAAAGCTCAAACAATCTGTTAACTTTGGCATTATACTGTATAAATGGATGCTTGGTGATGCTTCTTGTTATTTGCATATATCCCATTAACATATTCATCAATCTATTTGTATAAACCCCATCAGCCCTCAAACTGCTTTCTTCCTGGGAAACAATTACTCAACAGAATCAGAATTAGAAACACTTTTATTTGCCAGGACTTAATGTAGAAGAATTATCTTGGTAGCTTTGGAACTGTTTATAGCACACAACATCACATATACAGTGCATCCGGAAAGTATTCACAGCGCATCACTTTTTGCACATTTTGTTATGTTACAGCCTTATTCCAAAATGGATTAAATTCATTTTTTTCCTCAGAATTCTACACACAACACCCCATAATGACAATGTGAAAAAAGTTTACTTGAGATTTTTGCAAATTTATTAAAAATAAAAAAATTGAGAAAGCACATGTACATAAGTATTCACAGCCTTTGCCATGAAACTCAAAATTGAGCTCAGATGCATCCTGTTTCCCCTGATCATCCTTGAGATGTTTCTGCAGCTTAATTGGAGTCCACCTGTGGTAAATTCAGTTGATTGGACATGATTTGGAAAGGCACACACCTGTCTATATAAGGTCTCACAGTTGACAGTTCATGCCAGAGCACAAACCAAGCATGAAGTCAAAGGAATTGTCTGTAGACCTCCAAGACAGCATTGTCTCGAGGCACATACTGTAAATAACATAAATAATATCAGTTAAAAAACATACATTATAAACAGTTGTAGAATAGTGCAATTATGAAGGAGATGTGCAAATCATGGGCATATGAAAGTGTGTGTGTGTGTATATAGTGTGTATGCACATACGTACATGTACATATCCATATGCACACACACACTAACATCCTCATACAGTATATGAAAGAACACACAATTAGGCGAGGCAGACAGGGTAAATTACTGGTTTGCAAGGGCGATCACTCTGGAAAAGACACTGTTTAGGTGTCCATTAGTTTTAGTTTTAATTGACCTAAAGCATTTACCATTGTACAATTCAGAATTACGGTCTAAGAAAGTAGCTGGCCGTGGTCTTGCGAGAATGTCATGTAAGACTGACCTCACTATGCATATCCAGCCTTTCTCTGACCATCAAAGTGCTTACATGGATGCACTAACTTCAGCAAAGAACATGCATTATGGCAGAATAATAGAAAGTGGCCTTGATAACCAAGGGGTTTTGTTCTCTGTAGTTAATAAACTACTTCAACCTGCATCTGGCCCAATTACCTCCTCTACTGAAGTCTGAGATAAATTCCTCCACTTTTCTATAATAAAATTAAAGACCTAAATAATTCAACTCACATAAATCTATCATCTGTTTATATCTTTTCTTGTCTTTTCACTCATATCCAGCTCCATTTCTAAATTCTCACCAGTCACATCTGCATTGGTTAATGACCTACTTTGTAAGATGAGGCCAACTTACTTGTGTACTGGACCCCATACCCACCACACTTCTCAAATCCTGCCTTCATGCCATAATCATGACTGTTAAAATAATAAATTACCATGTTGCAGCCTCTCAACTCACCAATTACTTAACTTCCTATAATTTGATGGAACAATTTCAACCTGGTTTCAGAGCACAGCACAGCTGTGAAACTGCTTTGCTTCAGGTAACTAATGATTTGCTTATAGCAGCAGACTCAGGACAAAATAGCATCTTAATTTTGTTAGATCTTAGTGTATCACCTGACACCGTTAGACATTCTACTGTCCAGAATGGAGAACATTCTGAGTATCTCTGACCCTATCCTGCAGTGGCTTAAGTCCTCTCTGACTGACAGGCAAGTTTGTTAGTCTTGGCAACAGTAGATCCAGCTCATTGCCAGTCATGCAAGGAGTCCCTCTGGGCTCTGTCCTCAGCCCTCTGCTCGTCTGTATCTACAGTATATGCTTCCCCTTGGCCATATCATTCGTAGCTTTGGACTGGGTTATCATTTTTATGCAGATGATACTAAACTCTATTTCAATGTTAAAAGCAAGAATCAATCAGAGCTTTCTCAGTTCACAACTTGCCTCAGTGAATGTAAATCCTGGATGGAGCAGAACTTTTTAAAATTAAACTGCAACGACATTGAACTCCTACAAATTGGCAGATTAAAACGCAGCTTAAGAAAATTAGCTCCTTTTCAATCACTCTTGATGGTGATCTCATCAGACCTTCTTCTAATGCAAGAAATCTTATTCCTCCCTTTCTTATTCCACCCACATAAACCACATTAAGAAATTTTACTACTTTCACCTCCATAATATATCCTATGTTCACCCATTCCTCTCCTTTTCTAATACTGAGAAACCTGTCCATACTTTTATCACATTCCGCATCGATTATTGTAACTCCCTAATGGCAAATGTCCCTTCTAATCTTATATCACAGATCCAGCTGATTCAAAACTCTGCTGCAAGAGTCCTTACATGAACCAGCAACAGTGAGCACAAAACACCCATTCTGCTTCACCTTCACTAGCTTCCTGTGTCTTGCAGAATTGAATATAAAATTCTATTAATAAACTCCAAAGCTTTAAATGGTCATGCACCAGACTACATCAATGACTTTCTCCATCACTGTGCTCCTGTTCGTCCACTAAGGTCCTCTGATTCTGGCAATCTTGTTGTACTCCACACTAACCTGCATTCTACGGGTGACAGGGCCTTCAGCTGTAAAATACCCAGATTTGGTCAGGTCAAGTCAGGTTGGAAAGCATGCACTGGTACAGCATGTTGCCGCACCCACCACATGACAAAACAGCTTTAGATCCTGGTTGGCAACCCCCTAGTTAGACACGAGTCAAGTCCCACCCTCCAGAAATGACCATCTATCTGCTGTAGCCAGGTATTACATGGACGTCCCCTTGGCTTAGTCCAGCCACTTGGGTCCTCAAGCCGGATCACCCTTGGGGAATTGCGCCAAATGGCCGTAGTGCCACAACTGACACTTCCTCATAATGCAGGTAATATGCCTTATTCGGGACTCCATGAGCAAGTGCTTATTCTACACAAAGTCCAGACTTTAGAATGATTTAAAATTAATTGGATCAGCTGACTCAATTCATTCTTTTAAAAAACATCTTAAAACTCATCTGTTCATAATGGCTTTTAACTTAACCTAATATTATGCCCCTTCTTTCAGTTTACCTCTTTGTCCAGATGCTCAAGATAATATGTGTGTGTGTTATATCACAAATGACGTTATTTGTTCAGGCTTTTTTTTTTAGTATTGAATTTAATATTTATCTCTTGTTTATTGTATTTTATTCTATTTAATGCTTTGTATCTTCTGTATTTATCTGTTTAGTGTTCTATGCGGAAATATTTTTACCCAATGTTACATATACTCTGCTGTTTAAATAAGCGCCTTGACAATGGGAATGGTACTATATAAACAAAATGCATTATTATTATTGTTGCTATTATTATTAGATGCATATAGGTCTTCATACAGGTTTCGCAACAGAGGGGAGAGCACAGCCAATTATTTCCTCTCCAGACCTCACAACTGTGGTATAGCAGGTCCACAGCTCCCATCAAAGTCCCGTTTTAAAATAAATAATCACTGCGCTCGCGGTTTAGCGAGGGGGGCGTGGTGGTTGTGTGGCTGAAGCGGTTCTCAGGGTGATTCGCGATGTGGGCGTTTCTCACCAAAGTGCACAGGTGAGAAACCACCTGCATCTGTGATTGTTCCTGGGGCTGCTAATTTGCCTCAGCTGCCATACCCTCTTGATATATAAAAGCGCGAGTTGGCTCTGAGGGAAAGAAAAGAAAGGAAAAGAGAGACCGAACGAAATGGAGGTTGCAGGAGAGCAGGAAGCTGCAGTAGCAGGAGAAAGTCGGTGCGGGAGAGCAAGCAGGCGAGCAACTGAGCAACTGCATACTCGCGCGCAGCTGATCAGTGAGCCTGGGTGTTAGGCCGACACCCGAGGAGTAGCAGTAGTGGTCGCTCGCACAGAGTTTATTTTGAAGGGCGGGAGTGACCAGAAGGCAGGTGACTGGCCGCATAAGGCCGAGAAGGCTGCGGGAGTCTGGACTTGGGATGTGGTTTTCCCCAGCGTGAGAGCCTTGGTCATTGGGGAATCCCAAGTCGCTGTTCGGTGGTGCCAACCGGAGCCAGTGACCGGAGAGGCGAACGACTAACAGCAGAGTGAAGAGAAGGCCAGCTGCAGGAAGGGCGACTCCCCTGTTGAGAAGCTCAGACTAGGGAAGCAGGGGAGCCGCCAGGTAAAAAGGCACCGAGCTTGTTGTTGTTGTTTTTTAAAGAGAATGCTTCCTGCATTATTTTAACCTTGTTGTTTTTAAGAAGACTTTTATCTATTGTTTTAAACCTCCACGTTTCACATCTGTTTTTATGGATTATTTATTTAATGAAGAGATTCTGAACACTGCACATTATTTAATTTGAAGCACTGCATTTATTTAATTTGAACACTGTTTTTGTTCTGTTGTTTTAATAAAAGCACTTGACACTTTTTCACCATCCCCTTGCTATGTTATTGCCTCATTGCTTAGCTCATCGGTAGCATTACCGACGGTGTTGGGTTCAAGGGCTCCCGGATAGAAGATGGAAGCATGTAACAAACCCGCATCGTCACAACAACACGCTGTAATTTATTTTTGGAGTGAACCATTATACAGCCAAACCAGACAACATTGGAGAATGTTATCACACTTTCAGTTATGGCTTTGTAGAATTGTAATAGGATGGGCTTGAAAATATTTAATTTTTTTAGTTGGCATAAAAAGTATAGCCACTGCTAAGCCATCTTGGTGATAGAAGCAGTTTTAAAGTTCCAGCTGAGAATATCTGTGATGGTCAATTGACTGTATTGACTATCACCGTATTGACAGTAGAATCGCTAATTTTTAGAAGGAGAGTGAAATCCCATTTCTGTTGTTCTGGTGGTATTGTTAATTGAAGTCATCTCCTTTGTATATGCTGTTTCGTTTCCATTAGTAATTAGTACAAGAATAGATGGGGGTGGGGTGGGGTGGTACACAGCTTTGAACGGCACCTGTGCTAATACAGAGACAGTCTGAGAGGTGGGAACCCATCCAAATATACTGTTTCCTGTTTGTCAAAAAACTGTAAATCCATTTACAGATAGATAGATAGATAGATAGATAGATAGATAGATAGATAGATAGATAGATAGATAGATAGATAGATAGATAGATAGATAGATAGATAGATACTTTATTAATCCCAAGGGGAAATTCACATATGGAAGCATTCCGTTTGTAGAACTTTATTTAACAACAGTACTGGGATAATGATGTTAAATGCTGAACTGAAGTCTACAAACAGCGTTCTGCTGTAAGAGTCTTCAGAGTCTAGATGCTCTAGATAAAATGCAGGCCCATGTTTATGGCATCATCCACATATCTGTTTTCCCTATGTGCAAATTAAAGTGGGTCAAGATAAGGAGCCTGAAAAGACTTCAGATGGATTATGGACTTCAGATCCATAATAATATTATCATTAAAACTGGCATAGGTGCAATGGGCCTGTTGTCTCCATGGCAGCTTATTTTATTGTTTTTTGGGGGAACTGGAATGATAATGGTAAATTTGAAGCATTCTGCAACAGTACATTGTGCAAGAGACTGGCAAGCTGGCTAGCACAGTGTTTGATTGTTGTGGGTAAAACTGATTTAGGACAGGCAAATACTGTATTTTGCAGTTCTGTTTTGCAAACAGCATCCAAACATTGCCTTCCATGAAACAAAAGGAAGAAGAGGAATACAGTTTTTTCCAAGTAGTAACCGGTGTCTGAAGCATTTCAAGATGGTAGGTGCAAAGGGATGGTTGATACTCTGCTCATTGTTCAAATATGCTGTAAAAAGTATTATGTTTGTCAGAGAGGGATGAATCTGAGTGGAAACTAGAAGATGTATTTTTATAACTAGTAATAGTTTAAATAAATTAATAAGGGAGGAGTGGTGGCTCTGAGGCTTGGGATCTTCGCCAGCAATAGAAAGTTTGCCGGTTTGAATCCCATACATTTCAGAAGTGACTCTGCTCTTTTGAGCCCTTGAGCAAGGCTCTTAACCTGCAATTGCTTCGTCCTGGGTATAATGTTAATCTGTATCCAGCCCTACAAGCAGGTCCTCCAATTTACAGGGAAAACTCAGGGGTTGTTGGCAGGATTCACACTCCAGCTACTAGAAAAATCTCACACTGTTCTAGTGTGGTGCTGAGGTGTCAGCCTGCTGAACTGATGGTCCCAATCCAGCTGGTTGGTCATGTGGTGGGTGTAGCAACGTGCTATCAGTGCATGCTCCCAACCTCAATAGATTAAAGGCTCCTCAATACAGAGAAGCTTAGGTGTGCTGAGAATAGAAACTCCGGTTTGCTTTGGAGTTTCAATTTAGCATATCTGATAGCATTGTTAAATCAATACCTGGCCTGTTTATAGGTTTCCTTATACCAGTTTTATGTCCTGTTTCTTTTGTTTGCCGAAGAACTCTTAGTTCTTTAGTGAGTCAAGTTCCTTTGTTATAAATCACAATGGTTCTACAGGGAATGCAAAACTGTTTACAGAAGCTAATATAAGATGTAACAGCCATGTTAAATTGTTTAGCTTTTTCCAGTAAGATCAACATTTTTTATCTATTACATAAACTTAAAAGCCGCATTCCTATATTATTATAGTAACACATCACACACATTTAATATTGTAAGACTTATCACCACATAATGTATAAAGCATTATTTTATCACCTATACATACTCCCAATGGTTTATCTGGAATGGAAGTTTTAAGAAGGCTCCCATTGTATGAGCGATGTTTATGCAGTGGGTTATCCCCAAATTTTACACACTGTGTAACCCGGAGCTTGTCACTTACTTTGCCGGATATCTGAAAACAATTGTTCTATACAACAATTTAGTAGCACAGGATGATATTCACAGTAGTTTTTTTAATATATTTCCTTAGGAGAGTAGTAATTAAACTTGAAATAAAAGGGTAAAATCCATAGATACTGCCCATTTTTACTTGCAGCAAAACATTTTATCATCTTTTTTTCTGTGCTTGAAAAATATATATAAATTATAACAAATGCCTTTCATTGCATATCAAGAAAGTGCCAATTTTTTAATAAAAGAGAATCATTGAACGTGGAAGATGTTTTTCCCCTAAATTATTATGGTACTTTACACAGAGTGGTTTAACTTAATTAATTAACATGACAGATTGTTAGGGCCTTCCAAATGCAAACCTAGCAGTTTTTTTTAACACATTTAATTCACATTTAATGGCAAACTGTCATAAACATATACTGTACTCTTTTCTTGTTTATGTTTTTGTAAGAAACAATAACAGTTGTCTCATTTTAATTCTTTTGGTTTGAAATAATTAAGATATTTAATTGAAGTTCCTAAGTTCATTTAATAATTTACAGCACAATAATAAATTTTAAACAATACGCTTTATGATGCAGTAGAGTGTTGTCAGTGCTGCAGTGGAAGCCATTATACAATTTCTTCAAAGCTCAATCTTTTTATATGCTACACTGTGGATGGGCAGTTCTGTATATTGACTCAGAACCTTAATGACAAAGCAGAAGACCAAAACAATAACAAAAAAAAAAAACATTTATTCCAGTAACGGAGGAATATCAACATTAGGGAACAGGATATAGAGCAAAACTGAGTGAAAATAGTAAATCTAAGCATTAGGTGATGTTAATAAACAATAATGGACCTTATCTACCCCATATAATATATACTCTCTCTCATATAAAAACCCTGTTCTCCTCTTTTAACAACTTCTGTACTCACTGGCTTTACTCTTTGCAGTTGTGCCCTTGTTTCCAATTGCCTTCCATTTCCAAGCTCCACTGTCTGTGGTCAGAGAGAGACCAGTTTTTACATACTGCATATTGCTTTTGGGGTCCTGGGCTAAGAATTAAATTCCTGGATTCTTATATAAGGAGCTCCCCCTAATGGCTCCAGGTACTACTGCACTTCCATGAGCTACAGTCAGACTGTCCAACCATAATTTCATGTGGCTCAAAACTGCTGCCTGGCAACTTCAGTACATTAATAGTTTAGGACAGTTGGTAGTCTTACGAGGACAACCTGTTTGTAGTTAACAGCAGCAAAATCCTTTGCTGAAAATGCTGTGGCCACCGGACTTCTTCCTAAAAACCTGCCCTCAGTATTCTTCAGTTTGTGCAAAGCTTTGTAGGTGGCAGCATCCAATTTTTACTCATGTGTTGGAAAAAAAAAAGTAAAACAATTATGGAAAGACGGCAAGAGAGAAAAAGAAGCTGAACAAAAGACTTGATGCTCAGAGAAGGTAACTGAAGCTTAAGGATTTATTTGTATATTGTAATGAATGCAGCAACAGATGAGACAATCACACACATGGACCAGTACAGGTACTTGGCTCCATGTGTTTAAGAAGTACCTCTGTCTGCTACAAATTATTTCTGTTTATTTCATTGTTCTATCACTTGTCAAACACGTGTGTTTAGGAGACAACTAAAGGGCTTGAATACATGTGATTCCATGCCGGACCAGGGGGTGGCAAAGTGCATTAATTTTCCCTCTTGATCTTTTGCAGACCATTCTAGGGAAATCCCGCCCGGCTCTGGGGCAGCCAATGATGTCACTTCCGGTTCCGGTAATGATGACATCACTTCCTCCACTGGCCTTTAAAGCTGCCATCTTGTGTCAAGAGAATCAGTTCTTTTTTGGACTCTGTTATGTAAACATGACAACTCTTTTGAATCGATTTTGCAGCCAGGAACAATTATACGGGTGGCTGCCCCAAACCTTCTCAACGTCTTATGGTCATTTTTGTGACAGTGGCGTAGTCGGCAGGATGGAAAAAACCCAGAAGAGAACGGGACTGGACCTGAATCATGTCCAGGTGGGAAAGTACCTGGGCTGAGCTTTCGGGTGGGGATTGCGTTCCCTTTGTCTAGTTCCAGGCCACCTAAATCAAATAGGGAGAGTGTCGATGGGACACACAGATGTGAGCTGGTCTCTGTGGGGGAAGTGATGGGGACTTATTATGCTCTCTTGGAGGAGAGAACTATCCTCCCCACCGCGGCTAAGGCCCCAGAGCAAACTGGGGATTCCCCAGACCAGCAGGTGAGGAAAGTGCAGGAATGGAGATTTGACCCTGAGCGGTCTACCCGAGAACAGCTTGATGCTCTCTGGGAAGAGGTGGCAGGTTGGTTAAGGCCCAGTGAATGCACCACCTTCCAAATCGTCAAGAAAGTGGTCTGCTTTATATTAATAAATAACCTGCCAGAGCATTTCACCCAGCCAGTCTGGGGAGAATTTTCTAACGTAAATGAGCTCGTTGAGCTCATCAAAACATCTAGGGCAGCCTCGCAATTTGGGAGAGCAGAACGGTCCTTAAGCGGACACCGTAGAGATTATGTCCCTCTTAATCTGCGCTCTCGACATAAACCGGAGTTTGCACTGGAATCCCCGATTCTGCGGGTGCGGCCCTCACTTGGGGGCGAGGCGGAATGTAAATGGAGAGAGGGGTGGATTGTGTGCACTTTCAAACCCCTTGTTAATGGCTCATGTGGGAGAGGTAATAGTGGAAGCTCTATTTGATTCCGGCAGCAACATTTCTATTGTTGATCGCCGATACATACTACCGCGACAATGGTTAAAAATAAAGACCAGTATTACCTGTGTGCACGGAGATATCCGCTTCTATAAATCCGCCCAATGTTTTATCAGCCACGTAGGATCACTTAACACTAGAATTACCAGAGCCTACGAAAAAACTCGTAGATCCGGCCCACCTTAAATCGCTTCTTAAATCAGTTCACACTTCTCCACCAGCATCCTTTGTCCTCTAAATGTGCTGATAAAAGACAAGCTGCCAGCAGCCGGCTATTCCATCCCCCCACCGACTTAGAACGTGAGCGAACTTTTCCCAGCTCATGCCTTGATTGATTATCTGGGAGTGAAGTGGAGTTTTACAGTGGAAATAATAGATCGTTATTTGGAACACACGCATGAAATGCGTGTTCCGTTTCTAAAGTAATCTGTGTAAACACATTGTTGAAACAGAAACTTTTTCATATTTTAGTAATAAATGTTACAAAATGTAGTAGGCATAAACTATAGAATATGTAAAGCCCGAGTTCCAAAGATCAAATAAACACTTTCACAAAAGCTTCAAAGAGAGTACAACGGTTTCTGTGGCGTAGCGTGCTAAGATTTGCTTCTTAGAGTACAGCAGCTTTGCTTTGCCTCACAGACCTGAGTTCGATTCCCTGCTGGGGATGAAGTGTTGCTTTTTTTTTTTTCTTTTTAACCTCAAACGGACATAAAATTTATAAATTGGTATGCACTGTCAGTTACTGAGATCGTTATATTTTCATGTGGGATGCTCCTTTTAAAATATTTTTTTAACAATTGAGACTGCAATTAACAGGAACAACTGTCCTTATAATTTATTTTTAAGATCCATAACACACAGACAGACAGAGCACTGCGTAATAAAGAGACAGACAGGCAGAGATATATAAATAAACAGGGAAGGCACATGTACTGAAAGAAAAAAAAAATATCAACATGTGTGTTGTTCCTGTAGCACTGAATAAGCTCACGCGCTCTAACATCACCCCTCCCCCCGATCTGGCTCTCTAAGTAACAGCGCAAGTACAGATGCAAACCAAATAACGATCTATTATTTCCACTGTAAAACTCCACTTCACTCCCAGATAATCAAACAAGGCATGAGCTGGGAAAAGTTCGCTCACGTTCTAAGTTGGTGGGGGGATGGAATAGCCGGCTGCTGGCAGCTTGTCTTTTATCAGCACATTTAGAGGACAAAGGATGCTGGAGGAGAGATGTGAACGGATTTAAGAAGCGATTTAAGGTGGGCCAGATCTACGAGTTTTTTCGTAGGCTCTGGTAATTCTAGTGTTAAAAGAATCACCGTAGCGGTCCTCCCAAATCCACCGTTCACTGCGATTCTCGGGCGAGACTGGTCTGATAATAAAAGCTATGAAGTACTGATCCCTCCTAATCCTAAATTGGGCCTAGTTACAGATGGGAATCCCCCGTCTCAGGTTGTCTCCACACCGTGTACTCAGCCGGTGGAGAGATATATGGGAGACCAAAAGGAGGATAGGGAGCATCCTGGACCATCGCGGACCACTACGTCATCTGTCTGCGTCTCACCAGATGACTCTCCGCCCCTTGAGGTCAGACCGGACCCTCTCACAGATCTAAGCTTCCAATTTAGACAAACACCGGCCTCGTTTAAAAGGGAACAATGAAATGATGATTCCCTTAAATTTGCAAAGAATGCAGTGGTTCTCGTCAACGGCCAAAGCACTCTTCAGCCCATGCCACAGGGGCCCCACTTTGTTATAGAAAATGATTTATTATACCGGGTCAGTGGGCATGAGGGCGGGGTGTGGAAGCTGCTGCTAATCCCACAAACTTTTTTTTGGGAAGTTTGTGAGTTAGCGCATGCCCCCCTCCTAGGAGGCCACCTGGGCACCGGGAAAACATTATTAATATTATTATTATTAAAAACAGTATTAAGCTCAGTTTCTATTGGCCGGGAATTACTGAGGAGGTTCGCCGCTTCTGTATCTCGTGTCTGGAGTGTCAGCTGCGGCAAATTGCTAGGAGGAACCGAGCTCCTCTTGTTCTACTTCCCTTAATTGAGGTCCCGTTTGAAATGATAGGGGTCGACATAATGGGACCCCTGGAACCCTCGGCCCGAGGACATAATTATATATTAGTCCTTGTGGATTATGCGACCTGATATCCAGAAGCTGTTCCGTTGCGCTCAGCTAATTCTAAAGCAATCGCACAGGAACTAGTGGGGGTCTTTGCACGAGTTGGGGTTCCTAAAGAAGTCCTTACAGACCAAGGGACGCCATTTACTTCGGAGACGTTTGGGGAAACGGCCAAGTTACTTAAAATAAAGCACTTGAAGACTGCGATGTATCATCCTCAAACCGACGGTCTAGTAGAGAGGTTTAACCAAACTCTCAAACAGATGCTTCACAAGGTGGTCAGTGGGAATGGGAGGAATTAGGTTCAACTCCTCCCCCTCGTACTCTTTGTCTACAGGGAAGTCCCTCAAGCCTCAACGGGGTTTTCGCCCTTTGAATTATTATATGGACGACAATCCCGGGGCATATTGGACATTTTAAAAGAAGGTTGGGAAGGAGAGGCTCTTCCCTCAACTAATATTTTGGAATATATCGCGCAGTTACGCGATAGATTTGAAAAAATCGATTCATATTAAAATGTCACATGGAGGAGGCGCAAGCAGCACAGGCCCACTATTATGACCGTGGCATGGCACTTCAGGAGTTCCAACCAGGGGACCGAGTCATGGTATTGGTTCCCACTTCCCACTCTAAACTACTTGCCCACTGGCAAGGACCATACGAAGTTAAGGAGAGAAAAGGACTCGTCGACTATTTGGTGAAACAGCCCAATTGTTGACCAAGTGAGCGGATATATCATGTGAATCTGCTGAAACCGTGGAAGGAAAGAGACCCTGATCCCACCTCCGGCCAGCCTCGCTCCTTCTTTGCTCAGACTAACACACTTAACTTTGGGTCTAATTTGGATACTCGACAGAGGCGAGAGCTCGAAGTAGTTATCTCGTCCGTCCTGGAGGTGGTAGACGAAAACCCCGGAAGGACCTCTCTGATTGCGCATGATATTGTGACTGATCCCGGGGTTATAGTCCGAGAACTCCCCTATCGTCTTCCCGAGGCAATGAAGGCGGAAGTGGAACTGGAAATCAAGCGCATGCTGGACCTAGGAGTCATAGAGGAGAGTGATAGTCCCTGGTCTAGTCCAATTCTCTTGGTTTCTAAGCCCGACGGGAGTTGGAGGTTTTGCAATGACTTCTGTTGGCTTAATCAGGTCTCACAATTTGATGTTTATCCAATGCCTCGAGTGGATGACCTCCTTGAGAGGCTTGGACAGGCTGAATATTTGACCACATCTGACATGACCAAAGGGTACTGGCAGATTCCTTTAACGGACTCCGCAAAGGTTAAAACCGTGTTTAGCACCCCTAGTGGGCACTGGCAGTATCGTGTTCTTCCATTCGGGTTGCATGGGGCTCCTGCGACTTTCCAGCGTCTGGTGGACAAAGTGCTCCGCCCCCATAACACGTATAGTGCTGCCTACCTGGATGACGTTGTCATCTATTCCAGCACCTGGAAGGAACATCTACAGCACGTCCGAGCGGTATTACGGATGCTAGGTGAAGCCAGTCTTCAAATCAATCCAAAAAATGTTTTTTTGGATTGGAAGAAGCCAAATATTTGGGCTACCTGGTGGGTCGTGGTACTGTGAAGCCGCAGTGCTCTAAAATAGATGCCATTTTGAAATGGCCCCATCCGCAAACCAAGTGGCAGGTCCAGGTGTTTCTCAGCTTGGCAGGGTACTACCGTCGGTTTGTACCAAAAAGGCCCTGACGTCGGCACCTGTTTTGAAGGCACCTGATTTTTCAATTCCTTTTATCCTCCAGATGGACGCTTTGGACACAGGCCTAGGAGCAGTGCTGAGCCAAAGCATTGATGGTGCTGAACACCCTGTCATGTTCCTGAGCCAGAAACTTCTGGATCGGGAGACCAGGTATGCGGCGGTGGAGAGGAGGCTCTTGCGATTAAGTGAGTGATTACACAGTTGAGGTACTACCTCTTGGGTCGGGAGTTTACAGTTGTCACAGACCATGCACCTTTACAGTGGATGGCGCCTTATAAGTGGATAAGGAGTCTAACCCTCGAGTCACGAGGTGGTTCCTTGATCTACAAACTTATAAGTTCTCGTTCATTCATCAGAAGGGTTCTCTCCACGCCAACGCTGATGCTCTCTCCCGCGTTCACGACCTCTCGGTGCAGAACGCCCAGCCCTACGGGTCTGGGCTGGGGGGGGGGGCCCTGTCACACATGTGTGTTTAGGAGACAACTAAAGGGCTTGAATACATGTGATTCCACACCGGACCAGGGGGTGGCGAAGTGCACTAATTTTCCCTCTCGATCTTTTGCAGACCATTCTAGGGAAATCCCTCTGGGGCAGCCAATGACGTCACGTCCGGTTCCGGTAATGATGATATCACTTCCTCCACTGGCCTTTAAAGCTGCCATCTTGTGTCAAGATAATCAGTTCTGTTTTGGACTCTGTTATGTAAACATGACAACTCATTTGAATCGATTTTGCAGCCTGGAACAATTATATGGGTGGCTGCCCCAAACCTTCTCAACGTCTTATGGTCGTTTTTGTGACACACTATATAGCAAAACAGCAGCAAATAGAGTTTAGATAAACATTGTGATCTAGGTATTGAAGCTGGGATGCCTACCCGGTTGGGACACCTCCTTAAGGGAAGGACCCTGGGAAGGAGCTTGCACAGGGCAATACTCCCCCCAGGACGACAGAGGAAAGTCCTCCTGGCTTGCTACAGTGCCACGGAGCAGGAAAGCTCAACCCTGCTGCGGCCCATGGCCACCGCCAGGGGACGTGTGGAGAATGGCTGAGCCCTCCTGTGCAAGGCTGCTGTCACACCCAGAAGTGTATCCGGAAGGTGATCATGGAACAGCTGGAGCACTTCCGTGTGCTACCACAACTCAGGCAGCCAGAGTCGGGGGAGAAGGAAGACTGAGCTAGCTGAGAGAGGAGTGGAGGGAGCTAAGAAACAAAGCGGAAGAAGGGACTGAGTATTGTGTGCTGGTGCTTATGTACTGTGCTGTGGGGAGCAGGATGAAACGCTTCCCAATTGCAAATAAAAGGTGTGTTGTGTGGCAAAGTCATGGTGTCTGTCTGTGATCTGGGCTTCTTTCACAGTATATTTTAAAACGCCATGGCTATATTCTGGTATGGTATGTTAGCATTTTCAACAAGACAGTAATATTAACTTACTTTTCTTTATTTGTTTAGATGTACTATCAGAAGTTGGCTTGTCAGGCACATTTATTGATTGATGTGTTTTTAGTACCAAAATCTGCACCTCCTGTAATTCTTCATTATCAACTCTGTTAATGGTTGTCCTTTTCGCCTCATTTTAATGCGGTATAGCAAACCATTTTACTACATATTTTGCAATTCATATTTTTATTAACGTAGCTGCCAGTTCTTTCAGCCTTACATCCAACAATGTTGTTGTACCTGTAAACAACAGTGACAACTTTTACCACTAGTCCATTAATGTCTTTGAATGCCAATGTTTAATATGATTTTACATAAATGTTTTATCCTTGCTAACAGGTTATGTTTATTTTTAACACCTGCAGTGTGCTCTCCACACAGGATGCACATTCGTATGTTCAATAGGGGTCTTTTTAGGATTCTTTTTAACTCTAGATAGTTTACTGTATCTAGTGGTAAACAAAATAAAGATTCACACTTAAAACATCTTAAGAGCATAACGAAATTGTGATACCTTTTTATTTTTATCACTGAAGAGTAGGATTCCAGGGGAACATGGCATTATACTTTTGTAAATCTTTCTATGGTTCCCACAAGAAGTTCTAAAAATTATGGTTACTCTAAAATATACAAACAATCGTTACAATAATTGCATTTGGTCTACTTCAATAATTTACAGGATAAAGTATTTTTTCACAGATAGAAAATGTAGTAGTGTGAGTGGTTTCTCTTCTATAAACAGAAGAACAAATGAACTTTTATAACTGAAATTAGAGATATATGACCTATACTCCTGACAGCTATAAATTATGAAATGCATAATATCCACATATAACCACTTCCTCAGGGACAACTTCAGTCTCATCGTTTGATATTTTAAGCTATCAGTCATCCACAATACATTAATAAATCTCAAAACAACAAACCCTAGTCTCATCAGTATCGAAAGTTATCCTTCTATTAAATATTCACATATGGGGGAAAAACATAGGCATTCCTTTAATATTATTATTATTAAATACAGGTTTGGGAAAGACTGCTCTTAGTTTTACACTTGTTTTTTTCTGTGTTAGTATTATTCTAAACCACATGTCTATGTACTTGAATCAATGTATGGGTTCTGAATAACCTGTTTGAAAAGTTTCAGTCTGGTTTCTGCCCTGGCCATAGCACCGAAACAGCCTTGGTCAGGGTCACCAATGACCTTCTGATGACAGCAGATACTGGTTCCCCTTCTCTACTCATCCTCCTTGACCTGACAGCTGTTTTGACACAATAGACCACAACATCCTCCTTCACTGCCTGCAATATACTATTGGACTCTCAGGAAATGTTTACAACTGGTTCACATCATACCTGACTGGCAGAACTGAGCATGTCGCCCTGGCAGCGCAAAATCTCACACCCACATCACCTGTAGTGTCCCACAGGGTTCTGTGCTAGGCCCCATCCTTTTTTACCATCTACATGCTCCCCCTTGGAATTGTCATTAGCATCCATCCATTTTCCAACCTGCTGAATCCGAACACAGGGTCACGGGGGTCTGCTGGAGCCAATCCCAGCCAACACAGGGCACAAGGAAGGAACCAATCCTGGGCAGGGTGCCAACCCACCGCAGAACACACACAAACACACCCACACACCAAGCACACACTAGGGCCAATTTAGAATCGCCAATCCACCTAACCTGCATGTCTTTGGACTGTGGGAGGAAACCGGAGTGCCTGGAGGAAACCCACGCAGACACGGGGAGAACATGCAAACTCCACGCAGGGAGGACCCGGGAAGCGAACCCAGGACCCCAGGTCTCCCAACTGCGAGGCAGCAGCGCTACCCACTGCGCCACCGTGCCGCCGTTGTCATTAGCAGACATGGTTTATCTTTCCATTGCTATGCCGATGACACTCAGCTTTATCTCAGGACTACCCCCACCTCCTCTATTGCTCCTCTGCCAACATCTACACTGACTACCTGCCTGGAGGAGATAGAGGCATGGATGAGGCTCAACTTCCTTCAGCTGAACAGATCCAAAACAGAAGCCATCTTAGTTGGTACACCACACCATCTCCATTCTTCTACCATCACCAGTATCACTTTCTCTGGCCAAAACATCCCGCTTTCCACATCTGTTAACAATTTGGGTATCAAAATGGACTCACAACTCACCTTTGACACCCACATCAAACACCTCTGTAAGTCATCTTTCTATCACCTCAAGAACATCGCCAAACTCCGCCCAACACTCACCTTGGTAGATGCAGAGAAGCTCGTCCATGCCTTTGTCTTCTCCAGGCTAGATTACTGTAATGCGCTCCTCATCGGGATTCCTGGCAAGAGTATCCAGAAACTTCAGTATATTCAGAATAGCGCTGCCAGGATCCTGATGAGGGTGCGAAAGCATGATCACATCACCCCCAAGCCTGAAAACCCTTCGTTGGCTCCTTGTCCTACTCAGAATAGAGTACAAGGTCTCCCTCCTCACCCATCAGTGCATTTATGGACATGCCCCCCTTTACTTACAGGAACTTCTCACCCCTCATACCTCCTCACATACCCTCCGCTCAGTACATACTAACAGCCTCCAAGTCCCCAGAACTAAGCTTAGCAGCATGGGTGATAGGACTTTTTCATCTGTGGCGCCGAGGCTGTGGAACGCCCTCCCTGATTACCTGAGAGCCCCACAATCGACTGATGCTTTTAAATGAAACCTAAAAACTCATCTTTTTAGAAAGACTTTTTGTTAAAGTATTTTATAGATTTATATAGATTTCTGTTTTATTATTTTTATTTTGACTCTGTAGCACTTTGAGATTGCTAAAATATAAAGTGCAATACAAATAAAATTTATTATTACTATTATTAATGTAAATAATATACCTTATGATGTCATCCTGGGCTTTAAATACCTGGGCAAAATGGAATACGATTAAAAGAAAAACATGTCTATTATCTCTTCTTTATAGAACAAAGTGGCATTTCCATTTTTTATTGTAATGGCACATGGGACATAACAGTTGCAATCTACTTTTTCAAAACTGCTACACAAGACAGCATCAGTCTCAGTCAAATGGTGATTATGATGATATATATATATCCGAGCCTCAAAAATGTCTCAGTCTTGCACTGTTTACTACCATAATCAGTAAGCGTGATTATCTTAACTAAACCTGTGAAAACCTTGATGGACAAAACTCTGCACCAATTATTAACCAAATAGTTGGGTTATGTGTACTCAAGAAACATTTGGTAAATCATCCGCACTTTCAATTAAAGCCCACAGTCAGCACTATTTCTGTACTCTCTGGCTGGCTTTAACTTCTGCTGTATAACAAAATGACTGTTGCTGTTGGTGTGGCCATAACAGAGCTCGCATTGCATTTTTCCGTGTGTGCCAGAGAGGAACTCTTCATGGACTCTGAAGTCATTAGGACAAAGCATCACCTCCATACTATGAGGTGAGAGGAATCAAACAAACAATAAGTACACTGTTACTGTATTGCTTGATTCTGAGACTGCTTTGTTTGTAACTTTGTAGTTAACAAATGTATAAATGCATGTATTACTGGTTATTTGTTTCACTATAACTGACAGTAATAACTTGTATAAAGAATAAGTCTATCTTTTGTTATGTTTCTCTATAGTTTCCATCATTTCACAGCAGCTGCCGTCACACCATTTCTTCAAAGAGTTTGACTTGCATATATTCATTGTCCATTATTCTTATCTTATAAATAAACCATATTTTTTTGTTTCTTGTATCAAGTGCTTCTGGTTTTTTTTTTTTTTTTGCTGAAAAAATTACACTACATTCAAACCAAAAACCAAGAAAGTGAAGGTTAATTTGTGTATGTTGTAAGGTGAGGTCCACAGCTGATTACCTTTTTAAATTAATAATTGCCACACTCGTGGCTTAAGAAGGGGGCATGGTAGTGTGGCAAGAGTGGTCCTCATGCACGAAGCAGCATGGCCATTTCCGCACTAATATGCATGGGTGCAGAGTCGCCCATGTCCATAATTGAGGCTGGGAGCTGCTAATCACCACACCAGTGCCACATCCCCACATATGATAGGAGAAGTGCGAGTGCATGGGAAGGAGGAAAAAGGGAGATGGAAAAATGGAACGAAAAGGAACAGAGGTTAAAAGGCAGCTGAAGAGCAGTCTCAGGGAGGACGATCCAGCCATCTAAGGAAAGGCAGCACGAATAGGGGCCCCGCGAAGGAGCGTAGGTTGTGGCGCTCTACGGGCTGGTTCGCCCCACTGTTTAATGGTGTAGAGTGGGGCGAGCAAGGCGGATGACTTCCCCAGGGATCAGAGGAACGACTGTAGGTGCGTGAAGGATGACTGGAGGACTGCCGAACCTCGGACGGTCTGTCTGCGCTGTGAGGAGGCAGCCAAGACGGGGGTAGGGGGATGAAGTTCGTGGCTGCTGAGTCTCCGCTGGGTGCACGAGTTATGAGTGAGCCAGGGAGACGAAGAAGGAGGTGGCCTGGGATCATACTGAAAAGAACATGAAGGAGCCAGTGACTGCATTTTTAACCTCTGCTTTTAAAGGTTTTATTTATTATGTTTTTGTGCCCCACTATTCACTTGTTTTATGGATTATTTATTTATGGATTTTTTGAGCACTGTACTGTGGGCACTGTTTTTGGTTTTGATTTGTTAAATAAAAGCACTGAACACTTTTTACACCATCCCCTTGCTCCATGGGTGATTTGTCCCCATCTGTCAGCTCATTCAGTCATAACTATCAATGGTGTTGGGTTCGAGAGGCTCCCTAATGTGAAGAGGGAGCATGGCGCGGACCTGCATCGTCACAGTGCATACCTTCATATCTCTTCATAGTATTGGTATTCTGTCTGGAAAGTTATTCTGAGATTCCCCACAACTTGCCCTTAGAAAATATGACAATATAAGATGAGTGTCTGTTTATTTTAAATAAAACCTCTTTTCAGATCTAGAGTGCATTGTAACAATATGAAGTACTACAGAGAATGTTCAGGGGAGCAATAAGGAATAAACAGTATTTTTTTTTAAAATGCATATATTTATTCTGTGACAGTTTTATTTTACACTAAGATTCTGCTGCAATGATGAGGACTTCTTCCTTGAAGCCCCAGATATGTTTGTTTTATTCATGAACCTGGTAATGCATATTCCAAACCTCCTCTGTTAATGAAACTATTTTTCATTGTTACTTGATTACTTTTGATCTGCTCTTGTCTTTCCCAGTTTGTTCAGTTAAGAAACACAACTGTAAAGCATTTAAGTAACAACAGTACACTGAGATACATTAAGAGGGTTAGATTTTGAGACTAATGCTAATATAGATTCT
Source organism: Erpetoichthys calabaricus (assembly GCF_900747795.2). Classification (NCBI taxonomy): domain Eukaryota; kingdom Metazoa; phylum Chordata; class Cladistia; order Polypteriformes; family Polypteridae; genus Erpetoichthys; species Erpetoichthys calabaricus. Next base: position 8,875,924 of record NC_041404.2, on the reverse strand, counting down.
TTTACAAAATGCTACAACACTTACCAAAAAGAGACTGTGGATGAAACATTGTACCGTAAAGCAATTGTTTTTAAAGTAAAAAGTGAGTTCCCGTGGTTTAATGATACTACAGGTACTCTTAGAAGGGGGTGTTGAAAAATCCAGGCATAAGAGGCATAACTGCCCTGCATGCATATAAAGTATGTATTACACAGTATAAGAAAACTCTGTTCAAGCCATTTTGACTGTTAATCCAAAGATAACAGATTAAAAATAATACCACTAACATTATTTTAGTACAGCATCTAATCTGACAAATTAATCAAGAATATCTGGCACAAGTACAACTAATATTATAGGCAGTGATTTTGTAGATATCTTTAATAATAAAACACATAAGACTGCTCACTGAGCAGTCAGCATCTGGATGAACTACTGAATGGTAACTGTCAGGATTACTATACAACTAAAAATGCTTCTGTGATTTTACATTATTTATTTTTGCGTGTTTTATTTTTGAAGATAGTAACTGTTATATCTTTAGGCAATAATATTGTACTCATAAAAGGAAGAAGATGTAGACAGGTTCAAAGTGATAAACTTTAACAGGTCCTTTAACTAAGATCGTTTCTGAGTACACGTTACACCACCTTATTATTATTATCTATTTCCTAACAGCTCCCCAATACCCATAATTCCTCTTTACTACAGAATCCCCAAAAGTTCAGACTTACAATATACTACAGTAACAATCAAGGATTGCCATGACACTATTTTCGTGTACAAGCATCTCCAGGTGCACGTATGCAGTTTCAGGATGTTACAAAGTTCCTTTGGAGACAGGATTTTTCACACAGACAGTTGTAAGATTATGACCAGGAAATGATGAGCTGCAAGAAAATGAAAAGTCTTCAGTCTGAGCATATTAAAAAACGTAGAAGCTAAATAGCAAACCAAAAGGAAAACAAACTCAAAGTCAATAACAATCCAAAGTCAAAAGGACCTAATATTAGTAGTCTTTCCTTCAATAGCACTAATAATTTGGTACTTTTAGGTCTTTGTTCCAAAGATTGAACAAACTACTGACTATGCTACAATCTTTGATAAGGGAAGTGTGGTGACATCATAGGTAACAAGTCATGTGACTAGTAGCCGAGGTCATTGCTACAATCTGAAAGTGTTCACACACCTAATTCACAAAATCATGGCAGCCATAGAAAAATAGCAAATAAACTGAAAATGAAAACACAAAATTACTGATATGAATAAAAATAAAATAATGACAGTAATGCATGCAATATCTCCTGAAAATGGTTTCAAAAGGAAATAGCACGAGTTACAGACAGAGTCCTTCTCTCATAGTGTGGGCTCTAAACATTCCCATTTTGATTACTAGGATAACACAGATAAAATTAGCTCCTAGCTGGAACCCATGACCTGTCTTCTCACCATACCCCATCCAATGGACAAAGTATACCACTGATACATAAAATCATGAGTTCAGAATTTTCTGTATTTCATAGTTCTATTGCCCATTCAACTCCGCAGTGGGATACATCTTAAGACAATAGGGCTCAAATACACTTGATTCAGTTGGGAAACATGGAAACTTATGCAGACTTTAAAAAAAAAATTCTTGTAAAAGAGCAGGCCATAGTTTTTAGTTACAGTACAGTTGCCTACTATATATAAATGGGGGTGAGTTTACAGGATGATGTTCTCGGTTGGATTTCCTGCATTGGAAGCCACCACCTCTGCCCAATACAGAAGGTCGGAGAAATCCGTCTCTGTTTATCTGGAAATCCTTTTGCAGAAGTTCCTGCCATCAGCAGGCTCTCCTGCACCTGACATCAGATGTTCCTAAAATATTTTGAGAGAACTCAGCTATAGACAGTACATCCTTCCAGTCTGATTGGAATGCATTAACCATTCACCTAAGATATATATATATAGTCTTCATTAAAATGTCTGTTTTGGTGGCCAGTTTTAGGATGCTGCAGAGGTGCACTGGAAGGAAATGCCAGGTTCTGAATGTGCAATAGCAGGCATCCAGGAGGCTCCTAGGGCAGGTTTCATTTTGGACATGGGTGGCAATTTCTTTTTATGTTGGCATAATTCATTTTTTATGGTTGAATCTTTTTCAGATGTTATTTTATTTTGCTATTAAAGACAAAAAATGTACATGTGACCAATAAATATTTTTAAGGAGGGTCCCACCTGTAACGGGGTGCTGACAAGAGCTAACATGGCAACAGGGTGACGCAGTACCAGGCCACAGCAGAAATAATACATCCTTGGAAAATGAATGAGGATCACAGTGCATGCACCAAGTTGTCCTCTTAGCTTTGATTCCAAATGCTACACAAATCACATGTAATGTTTTGTTGAACAATTGGATTTATATTTTGCAGAGAACATATCTTTCTTCTTCCTAGTAGATTAAATGAAAAGCAGCTATACCGATATTGTATTTGTTTTTAAATAAGTTATTTGTCATTATTCCAAGCAAAAGTGGCTTGATAGTACACTAATATAGTATTATTTTATTTTAAAATTTTGGTTTTAAACTTTGTTTATCTAGCAGTGAGAACATTAATTGTAATGCTCCACATTTCCTTGAGACCCCCTGCATTAGATCTTCTAGGATGGTGCATCACTGCACTAATCAATTACATTGGCATAATTATGTTTGGTAGAATGCCTAGTGGTGGTACCAATCTGTCTTTTGACCCTAGAAAACATGGTTGCTTATTTTCTACAGCATCTCACCAGCTGGAGTTTTTCCTTTCGTCTCCTACCTGGCCATACAACTATAGCATCAGACTTACTGTTATATCAAAGGAGACTTGAAAAATGATTAATTAATAGTAAGTTAAGCGTTCCATTTCTGTTGCTTATTTGTTTATCTGTAATGCATAAGTTCATATTTATTATTGTTTTATTGTTAAATAACTCATTTGTTTTGTTTTTTTATTTTATTTTTTATTTCATAACTTCTTTTAAAGCACTTACAGCTACACATTTTGAATAAAAGTGTGCTCTAAAAATAAACGTTGTCCTTTTGCCCTCTCTAGTCAATGCCCAAAATGTGATTTCTTAAAGTTAGTTACATTGTTAAATATTGCAGCTATTTTTATTATGCTTGGTTTTAACTGAACCTTTAACTACACAGTTTTGCTCAATAAGAAATATCAGGTCATTATGCAAAAAATTAGTTACAAAATCCATCTGCAATAATTTAAGGTACAGTATATTACATGTACATTATATTCCTATTTTCTGTTCAGGTTTGCTTTTTTATTTATGGTATATTAGCATGATTTCCTATGATTTTTCTAAATTGCTCTTTCTGAATATACTTACTATTGAAATATTCTCTCGAGGATGCAAGTAGATTAAGAGCCTCTAATTATAAAACTAGTATAGAAATCACAGTTTATCCAATATATGAAATACAGAGAATGCATAACTTAATACACTTCAAGTGCCTTTTTATATGTTTTTCTAGTAATCCTTTCAAGCTAATCTTGAAACAACAGAAAAAAGATGATCATGACCACAGGTTATCTATGCATTTCATTTCTTTAATTTATAGGTTGTAAAAAACAAGAAAAAACAGTCAAACCTTGTCAGTTTTTCAACAGCTCTGACATTTATTACTGAAAAATGAGTAATCCGAAGAGACATTACCATTCTGGTAGATGAGGGTGAGGAACAGGGAGGGGGCTGTATATCTAAAGATCCTGTAAAATGGCACCAATGAGAACATTAAACATAATTTTCTGAAGGCTTCATTACATCTCTAGTGGCATAAATTTGCTGTATGAGGAACAAAGCACAGAAGGATAAAACTGAGAAAAAATGAGCATATTTGAGATTAAACAATTTGCAATCTTATCAGGGTGGAAAAATAAAAGGCCCATGTAATCAAAATGACAGAAAACTGAACATTCTGAGATTAAAGAACTGTAATGTTTAAACATTGGTAATATCCTCATACAATTTTACATTTATTTTGTGTATAGTTATTCTCCAGATATTATCCTGGTATTGCATTCTCAGTACTTCTATGACTAGTTTAACTGAATTTGCTGTACACAGTATTATTCCTGGTGGATGAATGTGGGAGTAGTGGAAATGTAACTGTTAAATTTCTATTTCAATTGTGTTGTTGATACTGATATAAAATATGACAAACAACAGATAATTACTTATTCAAAAAACTGTCTGTGTCTAACTTTTCTTTTTTCAGCATTATACTCTCATTGTAGATTTCTTGTTTAAAATTATGCAGTATAGACATACTAATAAACAAATGCATACGTGATTAGCAGTTGGACTAAGGATGATTGTATGTAAGCCTATTTTCACTTTATTGAAGACATCTTTTCTTGTGTGCCTTGTAGTGCAGGTTGTAATGTAGCTCAGCTGGAAATCATTGTTAGATCAAGGCAGAAGGCATGTCACGCTTGAGAAAGAAAGACATACTGCCTCATGACTGGGCAGTCTGTTATCTAAAATATTTTTTGTTGGGAAGAGAATTAACCATTGTTAGGGACTTTGACCTCCAAAAATGAATTGCCACCCATAAAGACAACAATCATTGGGTGGTAAGGTGATTTCTTGTGGTTACAACCCTACAAGTTCAATGTAATTTACCATAAAGTGACTCAACACGCAAACCTGAACACTCTCTCTTGAACCCGTGACACTTGGGGCCTCTGACTCTAACAGAACTGAATTATGGGGAGCATGTCAATGAGTATCTTAAAGGGACTGGTTTAGTGGAACAATGGAGGGATTGAAGATGAGAATTACACTGTTTATAGTAACAGTTTTTGTTCCTGTTCCCAGGCCACTAAAGTCCTACTCGAAGACAACTGTCTTACTCCTGTACAACCCATTTCACCCTACCCTCCTCAAAGTAAGACTGTTTTACAAGGCTACCAGCTTACCTAACACCAAAGGTACCAACTAACTGCTTAGGTTCTTTTCTTGTTTCACTGTCCATATTATACCCTGCATATTTAACCGTAGGGATCTCTAAAGCCTGGCTGCTTGCTGAGTGGCAGTATCTTTATTTCTAAACCTTTACTTCAATTGAATTTTATGACCAATAAAGGAATTCACAAAGGAAGTTCCCTTATGAGAACACACCTAGACAAAGAATGGACAATTCAGTACTCAGCTATGCTGAATATTAATTAGCAAAGGCATTGACTTTTAAGTTTTTACTTTTAAATTATATTTACTGCGGTGGGTTGGCACCCTGCCCGGGATTGGTTCCTGTCTTGTGCCCTGTGTTGGCTGGGATTGGCTCCAGCAGACCCCCGTGACCCTGTGTTTGGATTCAGCGGGTTGGAAAATGGATGGATGGAAATTATGTTTATTTGCATTAAAACTAATAACAGCAGATATAAGGCAATACACACAATCGTGAAACTTGAATGCTTTAAATCTTCATCAATGAGAATAAAACTGAGTACCAGTATGAACAATATTGCACATCCTCTCTCTGACACACTGTCACTGAGGACCATCAGCCAATGAATTATTCAGCAGAAGTGTGTCAAGAAACCGTGCTTGATCTCCTTTATACCAACAGCAAAATGCCTGCATAATGCCTCACTGGGATTGTGAAAGCCAAGTCAGAAGTTTTATATATGTGTGTGTGTGTGTTTGTCCCAAATAAATGGAGGCAAATGAAGTTTAAGCTATCTATCTAAGACCAAGCAGAAGTGCTAACATGCTGATGATTATTCCACTCTCAAGTTTCTTGTTTTCTTGCAGGTTATGTGTTCTCAAGCAAAGTAATGTAGTTTTAAAAACACCAGTTTGGGGGTCTCTCAATCATTATCAGCTCTCCTTTTGTGTCCAAACAACAGCACACACATTGCCATCAGAACATGTTGATATCATCTTTTGCAGCTTCTCTCAGCACAGTGAATGCTCAGACATTATCAGAAGGCTCAAGATCGGTTCTCTGAGACTGCCACCTAAGTAAGCAAAAATATAAAATAATAATAATAAACAAATCTTAAATCCTGCTTTGGGTTCCAAACTGCATTCTTGTTAAGCTTGACAAGACCTCAGACAAGAAGCCAAAGTGCCATTTAGATAGATAGATAGATAGATAGATAGATAGATAGATAGATAGATAGATAGATAGATAGATAGATAGATAGATAGATAGATAGATAGATAGATAGATAGATAGATAGATAGATAGATAGATAGATAGATAGATCTTTATTGTCATTGTCACTTTTACAAAGGAACAACGAAATTGAAGGTGCAATCGACTCAGTGTGAGGAATAAGAGTTAAAAAGACAAAGACAAGAAGAGAGAAAATAATAACAAACCGAATAGTAATAAATATACAAATTGCACTTGTTGACTTAAGGTCTATATTGCACATTGGAATAATAATATGGAGCAGTTTTATTTTGAGTTCAGGGCCATGATTGCTTTCGGATAAAAGCTGTTTTTAAGGCGGTCTGTCCTAGTTTTCATAGCTCTGTATCTCTTGCCCGATGGCAATAGCTGGAAGAGGCAATGACCGGGATGTGATGAGTCCTGTGAAATGTCTATTGCTTTTTTGTGGCTTCGGGAGGTGTAGATTTGTTCCAGAGTGGGGAGGGTACAATCAATTGTTCTCTCCGCTATCCTGACGACCCTGTGGAGCGCTTTCTTTTCTGAGGAAGTGCAGCTGCCGTACCACACACACAGTCCATACGTGAGCACACTCTCGATGGAACAATGATAAAAAGCAAGGAGCAGATTTTTTGGGAGGTGGTTATTTCTGAGAATTCTCAGAAAATACAGTCTCTGCTGCGCCTTCTTTAGCAGCTCCTTGGTGTTGGCGCTCCAGGTCAGGTCATCCTCCAGCTCCATACCCAGAAACCTGAACACCAGGACCCTCTCCACACAGGCCCCGCCAATGATGAATGGCTGGATGTCAGTTTTGTTTTTCCTAAAGTCAATAACAAGCTCCTTTGTTTTTTTGGTGTTGAGGAACAGGTTATTGACTGTGCACCACTCTGACAGTCGCTCCACCTCGTCCCTGTATGCTAGCTCACCCTCCTTGCCCGAGATGAGTCCGACCACCGTCGTGTCATCCGCAAACTTTATAATCTTGTTGCTATGGTGAGTGGGGACACAGTCATATGTGTAGAGGGTGTAGAGGAGCGGGCTGAGCACACAACCCTGCGGCGTCCCAGTGTTGAGGCTGAGAGCAGTGGATGTGTGGAGACCCAGCCTGACCCTCTGGGAGCGTCCCGACAGGAAGTCCAGTATCCAACTGCAGGTGAGTGATGGAAGTCCCAGATCTGCCAGTTTGGACACCAGTCGTTGTGGGAGGATGGTGTTAAACGCCGAGCTGAAGTCTACAAAGAGCATTCTGGCATAACTCCCCTGCTGCTCCAGGTGGGTCAGGGCAGCATGAAGGGCTGTGGCCACAGCATCCTCCGTGGATCTCTTTGCTTTGTAAGCAAATTGAAATGGGTCCAGGTCTGCTGGCAGGCAGGCGATGATATGACTCCGCACCAGTTTCTCAACACACTTCATGATGACAGATGTGAGTGCCACTGGGTGGAAATCATTCAGACTGTTCGTGTTGGATTTTTTCGGCAGCGGAACAATGATGGAGGACTTGAGGCAGGATGGGACAGTGGCCTGGGACAGGGACTGGTTGAAAATCCTGGTGAAGATTCCGGCCAGTTGATCTGCACAGTCTTTCAGCACCCGTCCAGCCACACCGTCGGGTCCTGCAGCCTTCCTCGGGTTCACTTTCCTCATCACCCGCCTCACCTCACACTCTTCCACTGTGAGTATATTGCTGTTGTGAACAGGCTGTTGTGATGGAGCTGCTGTTGGTGTCGCCTCAAAGCGGGCAAAGAAGATGTTCAGCTCCTCTGCCAGAGAATTGTCTCCCTCAGCGGCCAAGGAGTTGTTGGATTTGTAGCCGGTGATGAGCTGGACACCCTGCCACACCTGCCTGGTGTTGTTACTCCTCAGATGATCTTCTATCCTCCTTCTGTATGCTGCCTTGGCCTCTCGGATGCCTCTCTTCAGGTTCGCTCTGGCTACACTGTAAACAGCCCCATCCCCAGACCTGAAAGCAGTATTCCTAGCTTTCAGCAGACTCTGGACATCCCTCGTCATCCAGGGCTTCCTGTTAGGATAAATCCTTATGCGTCTGAACAGTCTGAACAGTTTAAAAGATCTCATATACAAAGGTGCCTCCAAGAAGTCATCATATATCAGACCACAACAGCCATGGTGTACAGACCTCTATAACTATGGTAAAGACAACACATTAACACAATACTATCCTTCCTAAGCCTATCTGTATTGAATGGAGTTAATACTGATCCTAGATATCTTTGGTTTTGCCTCTTTTATTATAGGTTGCCTGCTTGTGGTAGAGATGCTAAAGTACTGTATCATGTAAGGTGGAATCCATATTGCGTATATGTGAGGGTTACTTATGATTATGGCAGCTTCTAATCAATATGTGAATATGATCTAAAGCACATAATACATTCACAAATCCAGCTATAGCACAAACCCCTAGTTTTATACCTAGTTTTCTCACATAATGTGTAATTAAAAGTATTCCCTACAAAATAAGGCAAATATTGGCACAATGGGCCATGTGATGGTGCTGACATTTGTCTAAAGAGGTTACTAATAAGAAGAGGAAGTATCACTCTCATCTTTTAAAGGAATTGGTGTTAAACTCTCTAGGTAATTAGGAGGTAATTGGCCCCGGCATAAACTAATGGCTTAACTTAGTCTGAACCACTGATTCAAAGCACTATCAATTAGATACGCCCAATGTCAGCTAATCACTCTCTCAAAATGCGCCTCACGGCCTTCATCACACCTTTTTCCATTCTTTCCAAAGAAAAGTACATGTTGCGCACTGCCATAATGGTGTATTGGTGTTACATGGTATTACACTTGCTTTATTTTATCACTGTTCAACATTTTCATAAATACTTACAATTATATTGGATCTTCTGTTTTGCAAGTGGAAAAACAAAGATATCAATACCTCTTGCCTAATAGTAATATCCATCTTCATTTTATAAGTGATTTTACTTACTGTAACTCCATCCATCCACAGGATCATGGGGGTCTGCTGGAGCCAATCCCAGCCAACTCAGGGCACAAGGCAGGAACCAATCCCAGGCAGGGTGCCAACCCACCGCAGGACACACACACACCCACACACCAAGCACACACTAGGGCCAATTTAGAATCGCCAGTCCACCTAACCTGCATGTCTTCGGACTGTGGGAGGAAACCGGAGCGCCCGGAGGAAACCCACGCAGACACGGGGAGAACATGCAAACTCCACGCAGGGAGGACCCGGGAAGCGAATACAGTAACTCTCATATATTAAAATGTAAATATATAGGAGAGGGTATCAGATCTATTTTCAATAAGATGTAGTATTGTATACCTTACTGACATTTGCAGAACTCATTGTAATGGAATCCTTTATATTAATACAATACACAGAAAGTATTCATACACCATTTACTTTCTCTACACCGTAGGGATACATGTCCCATTTTTGCCAATCAATCTACACTCATTGACACATAATGACAAAGTAAAAACAGAAATCTTGTTTTCAAAAATCTTTGCAAATTTCAAAAACTGAAATCTTTCATTCACACAAGCTGTGGAAGATCAGCCTCGTCACAGACATTCAGACACCAATGGTTCAAACACCACACGTGTTTATTTACAATTATTTACAAATAAATACTGTCCCGCACACAACCCAGTGTCCTTTCACCAGTCACCCTCAGTCCAGGCCTCTCAAAGTCCTGTCATCCTTCACCGCCTCCACTCCTCTCCTCCGAGCTTCGTCCTCTTCCACCCGACTCCAGCTCCTGACTGGAGGGAGACAGCTCCTTTTATTCCTACTCAGATGTGTTCCAGGTGCCTCCCGATGAGCTTCCTGCAGCACTTCCTGCTGTGGCGGAAGTGGCGCATGAGCACCCGGAAGCACTCCAGGTGTCCCTGGTAATACTTATGGGAGCACCTCCGGGTGTGGCGGAAGTGCTGACGTCCAGGGCTTCACAGTGTTCTGGGCACCCCCTGGCGGGGGCTTCCACGCTCAATTCCCGTGGCTCCCACACAAACCAGGGCAGCTGCCCTCTCGTGGTCTGGGAGAGGCATAGTCCCTGTCCCAGTCCTTCTCGGTGTCCCAGTTAGGCACAGCCCCCAGCCGCCCACCACAAAGCATACAAACCCATTTCTGTGGCACACCAGACTGTGGTCAGGTTCATCCTGTTTGCTTTAATTCTCCTTGAGAAGTTTTTAAAACTTGATTGGAGTCCGCATGAGGCAAACTGAATTGATTGGACATCGTTTAGAAAGGCACACACCTGTGTATATAAGGTCCCACAATTCACACTGCATGTTAGGACTAAAAAAATAAGCCCTGAAGTCCAAGGAACTTGCTGTAGACAGTCATGTTAAAATTGTGATGTGGCATAAATCAGTGCAAGGGTGTTAAAATTTCATAATTTCTAAAGCTTTGATTGTTCTCAGGAGCACAATGGTCTCAGTTATTGTGAAATGGAAGTTTGGAACTAACAGGACTCTTTCTAGAGTTGGCCAGAGTTGGCCATCTGGCCAGACTGAATAATCAGGTAAGAAAGCCCTTGGACAGAGGTGTATCCAAGAATTAAATGGTCACAATAACAGATCTTTAGAAGTCATCTGCTAAGATGGAAGGAAGTGCCATAAGGATGACCATCTCAGTAGCATTTCTTCAATCATGGGTTTATGGCATAGTAGCTAACAATGACATTTAGAGGACTTTTGAGAGCATGAGGAAAAATGTTTCTGGTCTAATAAGACAAAAATTGAGTTCTTTGAGTAGAATTCTAAACACTATGCCTAGAAAGATCAGGCGCTGCTCGACACCTGCTTAATACAATTCTTATGGTGAAGGCAAGTGATGGCAGCATTATGCTGTGGGGTGCTTCTCAGTGACAGGAATTGATGATGACTGCAGAGAGGTCTTTGAAGAAAACCTGCTCCAGAGTGCATGCAACCTCAGACTGGGGTGATACTGTATATCATTTGACCCCAAGCATACAGCCAAGACAAGACCTGAGTAGCTTTGGGACAAGTCCTTGAATGTCCTTAAGTGGCCAAATGAAACAGAACAGCTGTGGAAAAACCTGAACAAGGCAGTTTATAGACACTTCAGATCTGATCTAGCAGAGCTTAAGACGATCTGACAGAAAGAATGGGATAAACTGCCCAACTCCAGGTGTTGAAAGCTTGTGGAGTCCTACCCAGGAAGATTGAAAGCTGCAATTGTTTCAAGGGGTCTTCTACAAGTCACTGAATTAATGGTCTGAATACTTATATGAATGAGAAATTTCAGTTTTTAATAAATTAGCAAACCTTTCTAAAAAATGTTTTCACTTTGTCATTATGGGATATTGAGTGCAGATTGATGAGGAAAAAAATGCAACCAGTTGATGTGGAGGTTACATGCTCGCTATTTGTCTGTATGCTATTTTATGTGCCCCCATCCCACCCCTAACATTTAAAAGGCATGCAGGGTGATTCAAAATTGCACCCATGTGAGTTTGATGTATGAGTGAATGACCCTTTCCTGTCGAATTAGACTTTGGCCGCCTACATGTCAGATTCTGTTGTTGTATAAATTTATTTTGGAATGTTCCTGATATTCTTCCCCAGCCCAGCTTCTTTCCTAATAATTAATTTTATCTTGGCAATTGTATGTGTTTCATTTAACACATTTTTGACGATGTCACTCCCTTTGAATTAGTTATTAAGGATTATCAGCAGTTGTTTAGTTGCCATGGTGCATTCATTGGTCTGTGATATTTTTGGTGCCACCTTTTTTTAATGACAAGCAACTGCTGCAGTTCCTATTTAAATTAATGAAATCAATAAAAGGAAATTCTCTCTTCTAAACATGTAGTAATAGATGTTTCCAATTATTGCTCTTCCTGACTTTGACAAAACAAAAAAGCAATAGTATCTGTCTGCATATTCAATAAGACTTACTGTATTTAACCTGTATTGAAGGCAATAAGTTCACATGTACATATTTCTGTGTACAACTGCATGATAGTAAACATATTTTGTTACTTATTATTTTGTGTTTAATTTAATTGCACTATTTTTGTAATTCAATGCTTTATGGGAATATATCTATTGAATGAAATGTTAGTATAGTTTCATTCTGCATATATCAGAAAATAATAAGGAGTGCTTTCTTTTTTGCAGTAGTCCCCACAAATTCATTCCTCACACGGATGCTAAGTGTCAGTCAAATGTGAATATGCATAAAGGTATTTGAATTTCAGGATGCCAATTCTTTTGTAAAAAATCAATAATTGCCTTTAGGCATAGGTCTGACTTCTGGCCTCAGTTCACATTACTACACTGTCTGACCCACACATTTTGCCTGAGCCAAATCATACTTGCCATTTCTTCCTACTAGTGAAACTTTGCTCCTTCTGCCCACACACATTCCCCTCCAGTCATATTTTACTTCAACCTTTATACCTCCGATCGGGGTCATGTTACTGTCTATGGTAATGCTGTCTGGCAACTCCAGGCTGCTTCCCTTATTTTACTTGATAAAATGTACTGAGAGGCAGGTTATGGCATGTTCATATAAAAAAATTACTGAAGCCATTTTTTCCAAATACCTCAGCAGCACTACAGCATCAACTGATATTCTTTCATTTTGTGAAGCATATAAAGTTTGCTCAATTTTGTCACATAATCTAACAATCATCTAAAGCTTATATCTAAGAATCAGAAATGTGGCAGATGTATTAAAGCAGGGTTCTCAAACTTTTTTTCTTTAACTTCCATAAATTGAACAATTTGAAGTACTATCTTTTTTCAGTCTTAAATGTTAAATTCTGAACTCCTAATAGTCACAGCTAAAGGTGTAGTATCTTTAACGCAATATACTGCATTTGGGGATTTTAACAAAGGATTACAGATTGTTTTTGTGTGTGTTGTGTTTTAATTTTTCCTATGTATGCCTAATACTTTTATTAATAAAGCATTTTTTACCTAAGAACAGTATTGTGTTTTTTTTATGGAATAAAAATGAAAACAACTACAATTTCCATACATTTAATATACAGAATTATACAGCTACATGTGAACTTAGATCAAAACTCATAAATTACATGCGTAGAAATGTTTGCAAATCAATCTAAAGTCTGAGCTTACTTCATGGCACAGAGTGTTTTAGGCTGATAACTTTCATTCTTGATAACTTTAAGCTAAGTCCTGCTTATTCTTGAATTTATTTTTTAAGCAAGAACTAAGGCATCTGAACATTGACGAGTGTGTGAAACAGTAGCTTTTCCACACTAAAATCAAATGTTAGATTCATGTATTTTATTAATAACAATGGTTAACATTTATCTTTGCCCTTCATTATATATTCTTCCACATTATTCTTCCATTTTCTAAAACTGTTCTAAAAATGGAGATAGGCCAATTAAGTTTACCAAAACTAAATATATAAATATATTGTAACATCAGTGAACCAGACCTGAGAGAGAGAGCGAAACACTGTGCGGACTGCTTGTGTTGGGGTATGGAGGTGTAAAAAGAGAACACTTATCAGTTAACAAGCTCTCCCTTGAAGAAATCCACCGTCCTTAGCTTTTAGTTTCTGGGGAGTCTCGATTCTGGCATGAGGGTGAAAGGGAACTGTTACCTGGGAACCTATGTGAGCAGTAGAAGAATTCAAAATAACACAGGTAGTGACAGTGGACATGGAAGAGGAGAGTGAGGCCAAGTAGGAGTAAAGTCTTCCAGCAGAACTACTGTGAGGTGGAGTGGTGGAACTGAAGCGGAGCTGAAGTTGGGGACTCAGGTTCATCCACTATGCAAAAAAAAGATCCTTTTAGGTTCCACATTTTTCGTATCCCCTCGCATACCACCTGGCAGCTGCTACTACCACTATTTGATAATTGGCAAAATATCAAGCAAACAAGAACATTGTTCTTTATTATCACAATACAGTCAATAGTTGACAGCAGAACATGACTAGCATTATGTTATTCTCTTAAATTAAAAAAGTATATTTAGCACATCCACAGTATAAGTCAGTACATTCTTTTTAGTCTCCTAGAAGAAACGGCATCAACTAAATCAGAACTAAACACAATAAGCATATAAATACTTTTATGCGGTATGTGTATTCTACTCTAACATGTTATACAACCATTATTTTATTAGGCAAATCTATCAAATGATGACTTCAATCCTTTGTTTTCCTTAAGAACAGTCAGAATGCATCAAGGAATGGACTGAAAAAAGTCTGTTGAACGTTCAGTGCCGGGATGTCAGCCCATTTCCCAAATTAGAAGTTTAAAAGTCTATATTCCATTGAGTTCATTGCATCTTGTCCCGCAAAAGTTTGATTGGTTTCTTAATACTCCTCACATTTCTTTAGAGCCATTAAACAATTTTCACCATATACTTGTTCATGGCAGTATCAATCAGCTGAAATGTTTTTCAGTACCTACTAGTATATACAGTTAGGTCTATAAGTATTTGGACAGACACACAATTTTCATAATTTTGGCTCTATATTCCACCACAGTGGATATGAAATGAAGCAATCATTATCTGATGAAGTGTAGGCTTTCAGCATAAATTCAACGTGTTTAACAGAAATATTGCATGCTCCATTTAGGAATGACAGCCATTATTATACAGTACATAGTACCCCCATTTTCAGGGGCTCAGAAGTAGTTGGACAATTGACTGACAAGCTGTTCCATAGCCAGGTTGGAGCAGTTTCCTCATTATGTCATTAACTATTAAGCAGGCAAAATGTCTGGAGTGGATTCCAAGTGTGGAATTTGCATTTGGAATTTATCTCTGTAAACTCTCAATATGAGGTCCCAAAAGCCATGCAAGTAAAAACAGGCCATCGTTAGACAGAGAAAATAAAGAACACCCTTCAGAGTCAGCAGAAAAATCAGAACTAGTCAAATCAACCATCCATCCATCCATTATCCAACCCGCTATATCCTAACTACAGGGTCAACCATGTGGTACATTTTTAAAGAGAAGGAATGCACTGGTGTACAAAGCAACAAAAGAGAGTCTGGACAACCATGGAAGACAATTGTGCTAGATGACTGAAGAATTCTTTCCTTGGTGAACAAAAAACAATTCATGACATTTAGAAAGACCAAGAAGATAGGTCTATCATTGCCAAAGTCTACAATCAAGAGAAGAGTTCCTGAAAGTAAATACAGAGGGTTTACCACAAGCTGCAAACTACTGGTAATCCTCAAGCATAGGAACGACAGATTAGATTTTGCCATAAAACATTTTTTAAAAGCCAGCCCAGTTCTGGAATGGTGCATAATCTCTGGCATACTACATCATCTATGAAACATCTGTAAATTCAAGAACACAAAGATGAAAAAAGGGTACAAGTTGGGTTTTTATAGGCAGTGGAAAGGAAGAGGTGGGCCCAAGAGGGCAGAGGCGGAAGTGAGGTCAGGAGGAGGGCGTGGTCTACAGAGGAATGAGGAAGCTGTTTAGGGCTTAGGTCTTCTTGTCTTCTGCTGATCAGCAGAGGAAGGAGAAAATACGTTAGTTCACAGTGTCAACCCCTGACTCACTTTTTTATGCCCAGTTAAGCCCATCGACTGCCTCCCAAGGGTACGTTTGACACATGGTAGAGGTAGTGTTATGGCATGGCCATGGGTGATTGCCAGTAGAAGTGGGTCGCTAGTATTTACTGATGATACGACTGCACAGTGTGAACCCCTGACTCACTTTTTTACGCCCAGTTAAGCCCATTGACTGCCTCCCAAGGGCACATGTGTGACACATGGTAGAGGCAGTGTTATGGCATGGGCATGCATGATTGCCAGTGGAAGTGGGTCACTAACGTTTACTGATGATATAACTGCTGACAGAAATTGCAGGATGATTTCAGAAGTGTACAGGGCTATACTGTCTGCTCAGATTCAGACAAATGCTACAAAACTGATAGGCTGATGCTTCACAATACAGACGGACAATGACCCAAAGCATACTGTGAAAGCAAACCAAGTGCTTTTCAAGGCAAATATGTGTAATATTCCTCAATGGCCAAGTCAATCAATAGACCTCAACTCAACTGGACTTCATTTCACTTGCTGAAGACAAAACTGAAGGCAGAAAGTCCAGCAAACAAGCAGGACCTGAAAATAGCTTCAGTAAAGGCCTGACAAAGCATCAGGTGGGTGGAAATCTAGCACCTGGAGAAGGCCATGGGTTACAGATTTCTAAAGGACTGACTGTAAAGGATTTACAACCAAGTATTGAAAATCATCATTATACTGTAATAACAATTATATTAGTTTGTCCAAATACTTTTGAGCCCCTTAAAATGGAAGGACCATGCATAAAATTGACTGTCATTTCTAAAAGGCTCATACAATGTTTTTGATAAATCCCTTGAATTAAAACTGTAAATCTACAATTCAATCACATCTTGATTGTTTCATTTCACATCCATTGTGGTGGCGTATAGAGACAAAATTATGAAAATTGTGTCACTGTCCAAATACTTATGGACCTAACTATAATGTTTGGTTTCTTTTGCCTACTGCTACCTCATTTTCTTGGTTTTTATTCACAGAAATATAACTCAGCTGCAATGGTTGATGACTCATTCTTAATAAACCTGTGACTAGCTTGTAGGTGGAAATTTCACTGGGGAAAACCATATAAGTCACATTCCATGCCCCTCAAATCTTTAACCTTGACCTCCTTAAAATAAACATGTCTTTACAGATTAGACTGTTTCTGATGGCTGATGGGGCAGTGAGTAGGATGACAAGTGCAGATGCAATTGATTCAATGACAAATAAGTGTATTTACTGCCAGAAAGTATAATGTTTATGTAAATTAAAGTGGAAAGTAGTCAAATTGTTTTTAGGGTTAATGTCAATAAAGCTTGTGTAAACACGAAAATGGTCCTCAGAAATAAAATTTAGTACTATGCAAATCTAAGTTGTATTCATTTTGATACAAGCTTCTTTGTAGTTTTGCCATTTGTGCAGAACCATTATTAAATTGTTTGGGTGATGAAGGGTCTGAATTGTGATCATCATATTATATTAACTGTATTTAATGTTATAAAGAAGGCTTTGGGTAACCAAAACCATGGAGTTTTAGAATCCAAATAAAAAACAATATGTTGCAACTTAACATAAAGCAGTGTTAACTCTCATCCTGTAAATTTGAGAGAAGTAATTATATTAGGTCTGGGCTTAAACAAAATTGCTGAAGTGAATTTGTAACCCTGTGATAATGAATACCTGTGTGTTTATCGTCATTTGGCACTTCATGAATGCAGCACTGGCAACCAGCAGATTGGCATCTCAAAATCTGCCATGTTTTAATCTGTACCAGTCTATCCTCTAATTAGAGAAATAACTTCACTTTGTGTCACCAGTAGACTACTTATAAGGTAGATCTGTGCACATGTATTAGCTTTCTTTAGTAGGTTCATTTGAAGCATAAATTCATTTGAAGCATAAATTAAAAAAACAGGTCCTGCTTGCTAATTTTTTCCCAGCCAGCATTTAAATTTACATTACATAAAGTAGATGATTATCGTGATTTGTTTTAGAAGAGCAAGATGTTTTGAACCTTATGGTGCTAAAGTAGATACCCATATCACCTATGCCTCCAGGGTAATATAGTGTGAATTAAAAACAAGTGGAAACATAGCTATGTGGAGATTTACTAATGTAGAGACCAGAGTGTTACTGGGGTGAGTCAGTGGTTGAAAAAAAAAACTGTTATACTGATTTCCTCATTAACTGGAATGAAAAAATTACCACACAAATGGTTCGCAATGCAACCCTATCAAAAAAAAAAACATCCAGTCCAAGCACACAAATACTAAACAGTAAGCAGTACTTTATGAAAACAGACACCATGTATTTTAAGGCACTGTCTAGATCTAGTATAGTGATGTTACATGCAACATCATCTAAAACTTAAAATGAAAACTGACATTTTTTTACCCTCCAAAGTTCAGTTAAGAGAGTGGCCTTTAGCAAGTCCTGTTTCTTGATTGGTGAATAGTTGGTAGAGGCGATGTTTGCAAATGCCTATGAGCGATGAATTTCCCCAGGCAAGCAAAACATGTGCTCTGGGTTGTGACTATGCATGTCTGTGGTAGACATCTCAGGAATCTACATCTGACATGTCTTTACTAATAAATGTTGCACTTGATGGCCAGACTTTTATGCGCACTCTATCAATGATTCACCAGTCGAAACACAGAACTCACTAGAGCCCACACTCTCAGCTTTAACAGATGAAAATGGCAGTTTTCATTTCAAGTTGTATTTCATATTGCATGTGGTGTTGCTGAAGTAAATTAATGAAGAAATGGTTAATTAATTAAACAAATACAGGCACAAGCATAAAAAAAATATTATTTATGTTCATATATCATTGTGTTTTCATTTATTTATTGTAAAATTTCACCATACATTTATTTATTTTTATTATTGCATTTATTTAATTATGTTCAAAATATTCCTCCATATGCATGGCCAAATTACCATGTAAAATGATTAATCACCATAATAACTGTTTACAGGTTATTATTGTGGTAACCGAAAGGGATAGAAGTTAGAGTATAATGATAGCATTATTTACTGGTGGAGGGATAATAGTTCATGGCTATTCTTAAATAAGATCAAACTGAGATTGCCCTCTTTTCACATTGAGCAATTTTTCTGACTAAACCAGAATTGCAGATGTCGATGTAATATATAGTAGAGCCTCAACTTGTGAAAATTTAGCTTTATGTAAATGGGCTATGCGTGTGGCTTGCTGTTTTCTTATATGGTACAAAAAGGTATTCCCATTTTTTTCTTCTGTCCCACTCACAATGATATTTATGTTATGAAGGTGAGTCAACTGCGGTGGGTTGGCACCCTGCCCTGGATTGGTTCCTGCCTTGTGCCCTGTGTTGGCTGGGATTGGCTCCAGCAGACCCCCGTGACCCTGTGTTCGGATTCAGCGGGTTGGACAATGGATGGATGGATGGAAGGTGAGTCAAGTATTCCTCCTACACGTACTGTATGCTGTCTTGTGCTCACTGCTGTGCCCAGTGGTGCAGTGAAGAATGAAACATGTTCTATTCACACCCTTACTGTTTCACTCACTACTGCATGTGTTGGTTGCTGTTAAAATATTAATATTTTGGAAGGTGCAGATTGCATTGTGTACGTTTTTTGGAAATATATATTATATAAATATACTGTATATATATATTTTTAAACTTTTGCCATTATTTTGGTGATATCAGTTTGTGTCCTCTCTGCCATTTTGTGGTGGTTTTGCATGGTTGCAGCCGTCCTGTGTATGGCTGCCATGCTTTTTGCCAGTCACATGATGGTCTTCTGAGAAGCTGTATCAATGTTACCCATCTATACAAGATGGTGGAATTCTTTCAACAGCATCCACGCATTTGTTGTTTTCTTGTTTAAAATTCTATCCAGGGAGTTAGGATTGTTATGTGTTATTTTCAACTTCATTTAGTGCTTTTTGACCTCCTCTCTTTGTCTACTACCCATTTGTTGACAACAATTTTCTCTCTTCTCTTGGCTCTGCTTTCTTCCTTGCCCATGTGGCCTCCAAATTTCCACCTCTGGTAACACAGTTTCATAAAGAGGAAGAAGAGTGCCTCAGGTACTCAAGAGAAAGAAAGACAAAGCTGTTTGTCTCTCACTCTCTCATACTTTTTAATTTATAGAATTTAGAGTTGTACTAATGTATTCTTTCAGCTCTGAAAATAAACAAGGACTTGGTCAGCTCAATTGTATATTTTTCTTATCTCCCATCTTATCCACTAACCTATAATTCTTATCTCATGATGTAACTCTCTTACATTGTTTAAGTAATTTATACAATTTTTATGTATATTCAGTCACTCACTCATTTTTCTCTCTGCATGAGGAATGGCAAGTGCAAAGCTGAAATTCTTCAAAAAGTATGTAAGGATTTTATTATCAACCGTCTACTGAAATCACAACAGAAGATGCCACATAAAAAATTTACAGTGATTCTTGATGACTTGCTCAGCGAAGTGTACATAAGGCTTTAGAAAAAGATACCATTGACCTGTTTTATAAATAAATAGTAAATACGTAAATGAATATTAACTTGGCACTAAGCAGAAAACTATGAAACCTATTCATGACACTCAAAATATGTATTGTGCTATTTTGCAAAAGTATTGCATTATTTTGAAATAAGTATTGCATTATTCCACAAATGTACTGTGTTACTTGCAAAGATATTGCTGCTGCTGCCTGTATCACTATGCATGTGTGTGTTTCAATTGTCTATTGACAACTATTGAGGGAATAGTTAAGGATGCATGTGACATGAACTGAACAAAAATTATAGGCATATGTTTAGTTTTCATCAGGGTAAGGTTTAGTACAGAAGTTTAAACATAAACACAATGGTAGTGCCGAGCTAACACTCCTGCCTCATAGTTCTATGGTCTGCATTGTGCTTGTATATTCTCCCTGTGTATTTCAGGACTAAGTGGTATCAGTGAGTGTGCTTAACTGCGTATGATTACTCATTTTAACACTGATTAATGGAAATATTTCAGTAACACATCTCAATTAACAAAATGTTTAATCCTTTATGTGCTGTGAAGTATATAACACCCATTCCCTTTTTTCAACCCCAATTCAAGCCCTTGAATATATGAGGTATGAACAATGGCTGCTGCACCATTGTTCATACCTCATATCAGATCACACTGTTTCAAAATATCAATACCAAATAACCGGATTAAACTAAACATATACTTTATTTATAGGTTTCTGCTCCTGGATTGCACATAGCACATCCTTTTCTCTTTGGCTGTTCAATTGGGCCCTGCAGATGTCTGCTGTACCATCTACCATGTTTGCTTCTTACCTTACACCAGTGCTGCTGTGATAATCACTGCCTCCCTGTGACTCTAATCTGGGCAGGTTAAATTTACCCCTAAGCACATATGGTACTAAATGTATACCTACAATGCCTTTTCAGTCCTTCTCACTTCATTGCACTCTAAGCACATGTTGAACCTCTCTCTCACTAACTGTCACTAGATGACTGGAGCATGTGTGTGCACAATGTTACTAGCTGCAGCAGGCAATATCTTTGCAAAATAACTCAATAATGTAATTCTTCTGTGAAATAATGTAATTTTGTTTGAGTGGCTGGAATCACTCATACCTGGAAACAGGTATGGACAGGACACCAGTTTATTGTGGCAGTCTCTTGAAATCAGTGATGTAATTAAAAAAAAATTCTGCTTGAGTCATTTGCATTTTTGGGTGTGCTGCATCAGGGAGAGCCACAATGTGACCTGAAGAAATGCCCCAGAAAGACAAGGTGGACAGTTAGAAACATCAGCATAAATTAAGTTATAAAGGAGGTGCACTAATAACAAATTACTGTTTAATAACCCTGTATATCTTTATTGGAGAAACTGGAAATCATATATTTTGAATTTTATGCTGTAGTAATAATAAGATTCAAAAGGGCACTTTATGTATAAAGCTGGTAGCAGTATTTGGCCTGCAAGAAACTTAAGAAATACAGTAATAAACCTTCATTACAAAATTAAGCAGAATATACTTACAAGTTGGACATTATAATGTATATTGGTGCAGACAAGTGACCTTATAACAAATTAAATTCATATTTCTATATGTTGTAAGTCACTTGCAGATAACTATTTTCCATAGATTGTTTTGAAAGGGCAGACTTTTTTTGGTCTATTTAAGCAAAACAGCCAGATATACAGATGGTCTTTTGATCATATTAATGTTTACAATGTATACATACTACTTATATTTTTAAATCAATTTAATGCTATCTTGATAAAAAAAGGCATTCATGTTTACCAAAAAAATGTCTGGATGTGTTTTAATAGGTAGGTTACATATAGTCATATGAAAAATTTTGGGAACCCCTCTTAATTCTTTAGATTTTTGTTTATCATTGGCTGAGCTTCTAAAGTAGCAACTTCCTTTTAATATATGACATGCCTTATGGAAACAGTAGTATTTCAGCAGTGACATTAAGTTTATTGGATTAACAGAAAATATGCAATATGCATCATAATAAAATTAGACAGGTGCATAAATTTGGGCACCCCAACAGAAATATTACATCAATACTTAGTTGAGCCTCCTTTTGCAAATATAACAGCCTCTAGACACCTCCTATAGCCTTTGATGAGTGTCTGGATTCTGGATGGAGGTATTTTTGACCATTCTTCCACACAAAATCTATCCAGTTCAATTAAATTTGATGGCTGCCAAGCATGGACAGCCTGCTTCAAATCATCCCATAGATTTTCGATGATATTCAAGTCAGGGGACTGTGATGGCCACTCCAGAACATTAATAATAATATAATAATAATAATACATTTTATTTATATAGAGCCTTTCCCATGCTCAAGGCACTTCACAGAGTTTAAGATAGAACGGCAGGGTAAACAGTATATAGCATTGTACACACCAGATAAATAAATAAAGAAGATTAAGACAGTAAATTCAGAGAAAAAAAGCCTAACAGACAACAAATTCATGGTCTAGCACACACATACATACAGGTTACATGAGCATCTTGACATAAAGGTAAACTGAGAGAAGGGTAATAAAGTCAAGTAGAGCTAAACGCCTTCCTGAGCATATGAGTTTTGAGTTGTTTTTTAAAAGAATTCATGGAGTCAGCTGACCTGATTAATTTCAGTAGGTCATTCCAGAGTCTGGGCGCTATACAGCTGAAGGCCCTGTCACCCCATGGAGTGTAGATTAGTGTGGGGTACAACAAGATTGCCAGAATCAGAGGACCTTAGTGGGTGGACAGGCACATAGTGATGGAGAAGGTTACTGATGTAGTTTGGTGCAAGGTCGTTTAAGGCTTTGTAGGTTATTAGTAGGATTTTATATTCGATTCTGTAAGATACAGGGAGCCAGTGAAGACAGAGCAGGATGGGTGTGATGTGCTCGCTGCTGCTGGTTCGAGTAAGGACTCTTGCAGCTGAGTTTTGAATAAGCTGGAGCTGTGATATAAGATTAGAAGGGGCACCTGCCAGCAGCAAGTTACAATAATTGATGTGGGATGTGATAAAAGCATAGACAAGTTTCTCGGCATTAGAAAAGGAGAGGAAGGAGCAAACACACGACATGTTATGGAGGTGAATGTAAGAAAGTTTCTTAATGTGATTTATGTGGGCGGAATAAGAAAGGGAGGAATCAAAAATGACACCAAGATTCTTTGCAGTAGAGGCAGGTCTGATGAGATCACCGCCAAGATGGACTGGGAAGGAGCTCATTTTATTAAGTTGCACTTTAGTCCCAATTTGCAGGAGGTCAGTTTTGTTGCAATTTAATTTTAAAGAGTTCTGCTCCATCCAGGTATTAATTTCACTGAGGCAGGTTGTGAACTGAGAAAGCTCTGATGAAGTTCCACTTTTAACATTGAAATAAAGTTGAGTATCGTCTGCATAAAAATGATAACCCAGTCCATAGCTACGAATAATATGGCTAAGGGGAAGCATATAAATACAGAAGAGAAGAGGGCCGAGGACAGAGCCCTGAGGAACTCCTTGTGTGACTGGCGCTGAGCTGGATCTACTGTTGCCAAGATTAACAAACTCTTGCCTATCAGTAAGATAGGACTTGAACCACTGGAGGGCAGTGCCAGAGATACCCAGCATGTTCTCTATTCTGGACAGTAGAATGTCATATCTCACAGTGTCAAATGCTGCACTGAGGTCTAATAGAATTAATATGCTGGTTTGTCCAGAGTCTGCTGCCATAAGCAAATCATTGGTTACCCATAGCAGAGCAGTTTCACAGCTGTGCTGCACCCTGAAACCAGACTGAAAGGGTTCCATCAAGTTATTAGAGGTTAAGTAATTGGTGAGTTGGGAAGCTACAACATGCTCAAGAACTTTTGACAGAAAAGGTAAGTGGGAAGTAGGCCGAAAGTTGTTAAGATTGTCAGCATCAAGACCAGACTTTCTTAACATTGGGGTTACAGAAGCGATTTTAAAAGTGATCGGCACAGAGCCAGTGTCAAGGGATGAGTTTATTATTGTTGTAACAGTCGGGATTGTGGCATGAAAGCAGGATTTAAGTAGTGTGCTGGGGATTGGGTCCAGTACACAAGTAGTCTGTCTCATCTTACAAAGCAGGTTATTAACAAACGCAGATGTGACTGGTGAGAACTTACAGAAGGAGCTGGATGGAGTGGGAAAACAGGAAGAGATATAAACAGATGATGTATTTATGTTAGTTGAATTATTTAGATCTTTAATTTTGTTACAGAAAAAGTGGAGGAATTCCTCACAGACTTCAGTAGAAGAGGTAGTTGGGGCAGATGCGGGTTCAATTAGTTTATTAACTACAGAAAACAAAACCCTTGGGTTATCGTGGCCACTTTCTATTATTCTGCCATAATTGGTATTCTTGGCAGCAGTTAGTGCTTCTCTGTAAGTTCTTTGGAGGTCAGAAAAAGCCTGGATATGAACAGTGAGGCCAGTCTTACGTGACATTCTTTCAAGGCGTCGGCCAGCTGCTTTCATAAATCGCAATTCTGAATTATACCAAGGAGCTGAACGCTTAAAGGAAACCTCCTTATGTTTTAAAGGAGCTGTTTTATCTAATGCTGAATGAAGGGCTGCGTTATAGTGGTCAGCAAGACTATCTATTGTTGACGGAATAGGTGCAGACAGTAAAAGATCAGAAATTTATCCAGAAAGGACAGAGGGACAGATATTTTTAAGGTTTCTGCAAGAAATTTGTCGTTTACAGATAAGAGGAGGGAGCGATAATGAAACAGTGAAAAATACTCCTTTATAGCCAGAGAGTCCCAAATCAGTGCTGTAAATGTTGGCAACAGATAGTCCAGAATTACAGATCAGATCCAATATATGACCACCAGAGTGGGTGGGAAAATCAACATGTTGTGTCAAGTCAAAACAGTCTAATAAGGATAGGAATTCATCTCTCAGTTTAGATGTGGGGGAATCAATATGGATGTTGAAATCACCGAGAAGGATAATTCTCTGAGAGTAAGAGCTTAGGTGGGTTAAAAGTTTAATCAGATCGGATAAGAAGGATGCCTTGTATTTTGGAGGACGATAAAGAACAATGAGTGAGACTGAACTTGGTTCCGTTATTAGTTTAAGAGCCAGGAACTCAAAAGACAATGGACAATCAATTGGGATTTGTTTGATGTTTAAGTCTACTCTGACAATTACTGCTAGTGCACCTCATTGTCTTGAGCTGCGGGGCTCTGTGTGGAAAGTGAATCCAGGTGGAGTCGCCTCTGTGAGAGACGTAAATTCGTTCGGTTTTTGCCAAGTCTCCATTAGACACAGTATATCAAGTTTGGTGTCAGTGATGAATTCTGACAGCACCAATGCTTTTCCATTAAGAGATCTCGAATTAAACAGTGCAATATTAGTTAATGAGGCTTCTTTTTGCCCAGAGCCGTGATTGGAGTTTATTTTCACATAATGTAAATTCGGCACACTGACACTTCTATTTCCAGGACCATGAGAAGGATGGCATATTCATGAGCTAATGCTGGTAGTGGTCTTTTCATTCGCAGCCCGGCAGTGGCGGCGACCTGACCCGTAATGTACATATTTCAGGCGCTGCAAAATCCCGGTGTCTTTTAGGATGTTCCAGTCAGACCATTTTCTCTGGACAAACTGTTTAATAAAAAGGAGTTTGTCATGAGAGTATTTTAGCATGATAGTGAGTGATACTTAACTGATAGCAGTGGAGAAGCAGCACAGCACAGTGGAGCCAGTAGGACAGGCGGGTGTGGTGGCGTAGATGAGTGGCGATGGCAAAGAAGCAGAAAGCATAGCAGGAGGAGGTAGCAGGATTTGGAAGTTCCAGCATACAGCCATAAACAGTAACGTTGGGTATTACAGGCGTGATCACCCTGGAGCCAGCAGCCAGGTGGGTATGAACATCAGATCAGTTCTTAGTTGAACAGTACTGTAAAATGAATTGGGAGCAGACTAGAATAGCAAATATAATCAAGGAGACAAATTATCCTGAGATCCTAGATCGCCAGGTACAAAGAAATGTTCGTAGGTCTCGTCCCGTGATCCACAGGTTCAGTTGTTCCCAGTCAAAGTAGAGTCCATAAAATCTGTAAATATTAACCAAATCCATACAATTTAAGTCAGCTGCATCCATGAACTATACATACAATAAAGGAAATAAAACAAGCGTAAGAAAGTGCAGAATTAAAGCGAGTTTTGCAAAAAGTGTTGTTAGCAGGGAGGAGCGGCAACATCACGTATGCACCAGCGTCCCCTCCCAGCACATTGTACTTCTCCCTCTGCATGAATACCATTATAGATTTCGAACTGTGTTTTGGGTCATTGTCTTGTTGGAATATCCAACCCCTGCATAACTTCAACTTTGTGACTGATGCTTGAACATTATCCTGAAGAATTTGTTGATATTGGGTTGAATTCATCTGACCCTCGACTTTAACAAGGGCCCCATTCCCTGAACTAGCCACACAGCCCCACAGCATGATTGCACCTCCACCAAATTTGACAGTAGGTAGCAGGAGTTTTTTTTGGTGTTCTTCTTCCACCATGCATTATGACCAAATAACTCCATTGTTGTCTCATCAGTCCAAAGCACTTTGTTCCAAAATTAATCTGGCTTGTCTAAATTGAATTAAATTGTGAATTTCCCCTTGGGATTAATAAAGTATCTATCTATCTATCTATCTATCTATCTATCTATCTATCTATCTATCTATCTATCTATCTATCTATCTATCTATCTATCTATCTATCTATCTATCTATCTATCTATCTATCTATCTATCTATCTATCTATCTAAATGAGCGTTTGCATACAACAAGCGACTCTGTTTGTGGTGTGAGTGCAGAAAGGGCTTCTTTCTCATCATCCTGCCATGCAGATGTTCTTTGTGCAAATTGCACTGAATTGTAGAACGATGTACAAATACACCATCTGCAGCAAGATGTTCTTGCAGGTCTTTGGAGGTGATCTGTGGGTTGTCTGTAACCATTCTCACAATCCTGTGCATATGCCGCTCCTGTATTTTTCTTGGCCTGCCAGACCTGGGTTTAACAGCAACTGTGCCTGTGGCCTTCCATTTCCTGATTTCATTTCTTACAGTTGAAACTGACAGTTTAAACCTCTGAGATAGCTTTTTGTAGGCTTCCCCTAATCCATGATACTGAACAATCTTTGTTTTCAGATCTTTTGAGAGTTGCTTTGAGGATCCCATGCTGTCACTCTTCGGAGGAGAGTCAAAGGGAAGCACAACTTGCAATTGACCACCTTAAATACCTTTTCTCATGATTGGACACACTTGTCTATGAAGTTCAAGGCTTAACGAGCTAATCCAACCAATTTAGTGTTGCAAGTAATCAGTATTGGGCAGTGACATGCAAGGGGACCCAAATTTTTGCACAGCCAGTTTTTCACATTTTATTTAATTTCATACAACTAAATACTGCTTCACTAAACATCTTTGTTCGGAAAACACCCCAGTACTCAGATGTTCCTAGAAAATGAAAGACATACCACTGTTATCTTTTTTGTTGAAAGTAGAGTAAATTATTATGCAGGCTGAGAGGGGGGTTCACAAACTTTTTCATATGACTGTATATGCAAAATCTTGGCGACAACAGGGGCCATGTAATACCAATACTAATAGGAGAAATATCCATTAGATTTCTAATAATGTAAAGTTATGTAATAAAATTGTAGCCTACTGCTTATGATTATGTTTATTATAGGTGATAGCAATGGAGATGGCACATATTTACATTTTTACAATGAAGCACAGTCTAAGCTGTAACAGTCTCGATAGTGCTCTGAAATGAAACCTTTTAAGATTTCATACAACGAAGGGGAAAAAATAAAGATGGATGTTGCTAAAACAATGCTGTGAAATGTACTTACTGTTGCTAAAGCTAATGTAGCAGCATTTTAGTAGGCATGATTTTTGCTTTGTGGTTTTATTTCTTTTTTTTATGTTGTCAATGAATATAGTTATTGCACTTTAAACATTAAAGGTTGGTGCTGTGGGTGATACTGTTTCACCAATATTTTTGTTGCTATGCTATTCTTGCTATGAAACTGTTGTCAAAGACAGTAGTTAATGTATTTTGCAGTCAATACTTTTTGAAAAACACAAAGGTGGGGCTTGGGGGATTTGATTATAAACACACACACATCTTAATTCCCAAATTGATGCTTCAAACACTACCCTCCATAAATCCAAATCTGCAGTATCATCTTCTCCCCACAACTCATTGTTGTTACCCTAAGGCGTTCCTAATTTTTTTTAGGAGAGATGGCAACCTTATTTTTTTTAGTAGCATTCCTGATCTGTTAACATATGCATACAGTAAGTACAAATTTATTTTACAGAGCTTTTTATACACACTGATTTCTACATACAGTGACACTTAATATAAAGTGTTACCTAAAGTGTTGTGTAATTCTTTGAACATTTGAAAAATAAGGCCCCTTATAAGAACCCCTACGTCGATACTTATCAGTGTCACCTCAAAAAGTATGCCATGACTTCTTGTGGAAAAGGTGTTTCAGGTATGTTTTTTCTATGTAAAGATGAAAGAGACGGACCAGTTCTTTCAGCATTACTTGGCCCTTAATTACCCTCCTTTGATTTAACGCAGTCTCTCAAAGCATAGTCTTTTCATACCTGCTAAAAAGGAGAAAACTAAATCCTTAGAGTTCCTTATTTCTGTTAACTTCCCTGTATTCAGCCTTTCATCCTACTTTAACCTTACATCTGCTTCTGTTTATACAATGCTTTCACCTTTCCTTTCTGTTTCTATTAATCTTAGGGCAAATCTCTTCTTCTTTTGCTGTGTAACATCTAACACTTCCCTGCACTTTTCTTTTCACACTGTAAAAAATGTCAGCAAGAAGTCCTGTCCATTAGCTGTTTGTGTTACAGAGAAATATGACAGATAAATGAAATAATATTGCAATTATAAAGAATTTTAGGCACAAAATATAAATCATTGCTTTAATACCACAGTGGAAACTGATCTGTTAATTTGCAATGGCTAAAACAATATACATTTTGTACATAGGGTGAATTTCACTTTCAAAAGTAATATTGTTTCCATATTTCTCCTAAAGCGCTAAAGGAAAGATGGCAATAAAAAATGTAATGTGCAGTGATAAAAAGACAAATGTTTCTTCTCTTAAATTATTTCTTGGCTCAGACTTTATAATGACAATTCAGTATACACATTCATTTCTAGCAATTCTCATTTTCTGCAGCCACCTACTACTATTAGGAAAACACATTAGAATAGGTGTATTGCTTAGGTAGGGAGAAATATCATTGATATATATGCCATACATGATTAAGTAATAGCATATATTATTGGACAGACTGGGGGTTAGATTTATTTGAAAAATGATTCTAAGAGTTATTTCAGTTCAGCACATCATTTCTTTAAACATCACACTCCCTATTTTAGTGGGATAAACTGATTTAAGGAAAAGCATATGGGAGAAAAATAAAAATATTTTATACTTCGAAGTTGTCTGCTTAACTGATTGTTTTTTAACTGATTGTCTTTACAGAATTTTTGACTTCAAGACGTGTTTCATGGTTACATTTTGTCTGTCCTTGGAGTCTGTTGATATTTATAACATGCGTTAGTTACACTCTTTACTTCTAGTGAAATTTTACTAATAAGTATTAACTTTTTCCTAACCATTTGCTCTGATCTACTCTCAATGTGGACATAGGAAAACATGGTGGAGGTCAATAGTAAAATGTTAATACAAACAAATAGAAACAGTATTGACACTGAAGAAGCAAGGTTTTGAATATACTTTTGACCAAAGAAGAAGTAACGGCTTTTACATTGTTAAAGAAAAGGTCTGCTAATAAAAGTACTTGATAGCAAATTGGAAGAAATGCGACTCACAAACTTAAATGACTTGGGATAAATGGATTCACCTGTACAGAGGCATTAAGGGACAAGCCATGATCAAGAAGAACTGGGAAATGTGGACAACTGATTTCACATGAAGAACTTACATTTGTTTTATAAATAATTCTATAAGAAATAATATTAGAAAATTGCAACATTTGGAACAGGCCATTCACCCAAACAAAGCTTCAGTCCAATCCAATTAATTCTCATATTTACTAAGTAAATTGGCCTAATGCGTACAGTTCTGAATTATTTATAGTTTTAATATATAAAAAATACAAAGTTCTGTAAATATTGAAAGAATTTTGCTAATTATAAATTTATTAAGTTTACAGCTTTTAGGGTTCAATAATGTTTTGTTACAGATGTTAAGGTTATTTCTTACCATTTAAGCATTTTTAAATTTAAATTTGTCAGTCCTCATAACAAAATAGCTTTGAAAAAACTGTCATCAGATTTAGGCAAGGATGGCACAGGTATGGAGTGCAATTGGCCTGTTTTGAATCTGTATGTTCTCTAATATCTGCATGGGTGATTCTTGAGATTGGTCTGTTTTCCTCAAAAATATGTGGATGTTAGTTTGATTGACAATGCTAAACTAGCCGTGATCCATGAGTTATGAATTGGCAGAAGCCTGTAATACAGCAGAATAATTCTCCTATTGCTCCTGCATTAAAATCCTAAAATATTGGATTAAGTGGTTTAGGAAAACGGGTGAGTCTGTTAAGCAAATTTTAACAATTTATGTCAAACCAGGAGATGCTGATGTTTTCTATATCTTTAAACTTAGAAGAATTTATATAATTAAGCAGCCATATCACATGCACATAAGAACAGGCCTTCAACCTGAAGCTAAGCATGTTCAGACCCAGCCATTAGTTGGATGGGAGACCAACCAGAAAAATCTTGGGTTGCTGCCTCAAGAAGTGTTGGTGAGGCCAGCATGGGGCACTTATCCTGTGATCTGAATGTGGATCCCAATAGCCAGTCCTTTGAATGAGATGTAAAACCAAGGTCCTGACTCTATATGGTCATTAAAGATCCCTGGGCATCCTTCATAAAAGAGTAGGGTGTAACCCAATGGTTTTGCTAAATTGCACACCATAGTCTAGTCATTCTGGCCCCCTAATCATCTCCTATCTGTTATTGCCTGGCTCTCTTACCCCTTGACCACCTAACAGCTAATATATGGTGAGCATACTGGCACAAAATGGCTGCCGTTGCATCATTCATGTGGATGCTGCATATGAATGGTTTTTGAAGTAGCTCCACACTCACTATGTAAAGTCCTTTGAGGAGTGCGAAAAGTGCTATATAAAGGTAAAGAATTATTATTGATACAATGTTATGAACTGACATTTGTATTCAGCAGGGGGCATCAGCTCCCTTGTTGGAATGAGTTCTTTTGTAATTGCAGCATGTTACATAACTCAAATCTATTTAGATATAATATAAAAAGGTGATACCCCTCCCTTACTGATACGGCAGTAAGAAATCACATAGGAGGAATAATTTAACTTTCTTTAATGACAGCTTGTGCTGCATAATAGACAAAGGAAGCCAATGGCAAGAACCCTGTTTGGGAGTGGGGGCCCGATGTATAGAGTCTGCCATTTTCGCTGCTGCGTTGGAAGGATTTTCAGAATCGGATGATGTTATCTTCCATCTGTCCGTCAGCTTCAAAGGTGTGCCTGGCAATGTTCCAAGGCTTTATACTCTTTCTTCATGTGCAGGCCTCCACTTCGGTGAATCATGCCATTCCAAACAAGGCAAAGAGAATACAGTTTCATGCTGAGTTTGACACACAGAAATAGTATACAATGTCCCTAACTATCTTCTCTTAAAATATATTTGTACAGAGGACAGTGATATATTAAACTTATGTTCTGATTACAAAATTTTACTAAGAACACCAACATTAGAAAGTAACAATATCAAGCAACCACTTCACTTTCCCTTGTATTATGTTTTCTCCATAAGTAGGCTTTGGAGATTTCTTTACATTACCTCATCATACTGAAGGAAATGTTTCTTCTACTCTTACAATAGTGGAAGGGTCAAGGCTAAATCACAGAAATCCAAAAAAAATGTTTTGTGCTGTAAGAAGCCCTTCTTTAAATATTATGGAATGTCCTGGGAGTCACAACAGCAATATCAGCTGCACTCTTACCACTCACATTAGTCACATTCCCATGTCTGATGTGTAAGTTAAGTCCAGAAATGCCTCATTGACTGCATAGTTTTCATTCAGCCCATTTACCTAATTAGAAGTCAATCTTTGTTGATAACGGAACTTTTAATCCAATTTGATGGTGTAGCGGGGCTACATAGTTATAGTGTTGTCAAATGTTAGTACTGAGTGCATCTTGTTTCCATCGTCCCATTTGCTGTTTATGTGTGTATCAGTGAATGCTGTCCCCGTAAAGGGGGACGGATGATGGAAGGAGACCGCAGCCCCAAACCTGGAAAACACCTGTTTACTATCAATCAATTACAGCTGTCACCGGACTATTTAAGCAATCAGGAGGGAATAGCCAAGAGAGAGAGGAGAGGAGAAAGAAGGAGACCATTTTTTCACAACCACGGATCAACTTACCTGCTGTTTTTTCACATTGCGCTTTTACAATAGTTTGTTTTTCACTCTGCTGGACTGTCTTCCATCCCTCATCTGCAGAGACCCCGGGGTCGGATCATCATCCACCACGCGCCGAGGAATCACGGTGAGGTAACTCCAATTGCCGGGAAAATCAAACAACTCACTTATCTCTAGCTCAGTCATCCATCTTCAGGACCGTTTTATAACCGGACTCTAATTCACGATCATACATTCCGTATATCATTCATTGTTGTTATTCGTTGTTTGTTATATGTTACAGGGGCAAGGAAGGGTTTGTTGTATTTATATATGGTGGTGTCACGTTGTTGCTGAGGTGGAGGGATATTTATATATATTTTTTCTATTTATTTACTTTGCATATTTTTTGTTATTTCATTTAATACAATCAGTTTAATTTTACATACAGTATCTGCTTTTCTGTTGTGCTTATATTTACACCGTCAATTGTGGGGAAAAGTTTCATTTGTTAGAGGTACGGCTTGATATTTAGATTCAACCGCAGTAAATTATCCAGGCCACAGGTCTTGGAGGTGTAGCTGCCGGCTGGGTAAGGGGTCGGCCGTTACAATGGATTGTTTCTGTTTTTGTCAGGTTATTTCCATATTGTACATTTTCCTTTCTGATGATCAGTCCTTCACTTTTTTAGCTTCCATTTCTTTCTAAATATTTTATTAAAACAGATACTGAATGAAAGCACACACAGGTGTAAAATGGTTGCGTAAAAGTTGAAGTACTTCCTTAAAATTTTACTTTCAGAAGTCAGACGTATTTCAGTTAAAAAAATACTTTAGTGAAAGTAATAAAGTATCTGCTTTAAAAAGTACCTAAGTACCAAAAGTAAAAGTGCATTTTATTATAATGAAAAAAAAGGCGTTGCCTAGAGAACACAATACTTTGTACCAAAATACACAAAATGTTTACCAGATGTGAACCCTGTATAGTTGTTGGCAAAATAACAAACCATGAATTAGCAGCAATAACAATAACATCTTTCCAGACATAAGTCCAAGAATGAAATGAAGTAAGATGGCAGTGGAGGTGATTATAAAGCAGGGATGCAGGAAGAGACTGGTTCAGCTGGACGGCATCCTGACATCAGAGTGACATCAGACGTCTTTGAGCCGTCAATCTTCTGGCCTATAAAT
The DNA here is from genome assembly GCF_900747795.2 of Erpetoichthys calabaricus. Taxonomy (NCBI): domain Eukaryota; kingdom Metazoa; phylum Chordata; class Cladistia; order Polypteriformes; family Polypteridae; genus Erpetoichthys; species Erpetoichthys calabaricus. The sequence goes on along the minus strand of NC_041404.2, from coordinate 8,842,080 downwards.
GCAGGAAGAGAAAAGACATTAAAATTCATCGCCAACCCTTGACTCAGGGTGGAATTACCATTTGATGATGAGCCTTGAAGTTGTCTACCATGCACAATTGCGTAAAATTATTTTTTTAAAACAACACTCACACAATATTTTTGTAACAGAAATGCACTACAGAATAATGAATCATGCATATGCATTCATGCCTTTGATTAGTACATAGCTGCAGTCCATGTCAGGATGATGACATGAAGTGTGGTACTAGTGAATGTGCATATGACTTACACTGTGCCTCCCCTATTGCCATACCTGGCAGCAGCAGATGAGGCACCCCTACTCCAGAGAGAAAAGAAATAAAAAAAAAATACAAAAATAAGAATAAAAATTAAGTGAACAGCTCACAACCTTCAGATTTTTAGAGCGCTCCTACAGACAATTTAAATTCTACAGAGTAACATTTTCCCAAAAATATAGCATTAAACCAACCCACATTAATATTACACTACTATAGTTTAGCTTCAATACAACATAATAAAATGGCATTTACAAACCTGAAAGTCAATGTTTGTTGTAGCGGGTCCATGGTTAGGAAATCAGTGGGCAATTTTAAATAAATTATTTTGTCCCGAGAAGGTGTAGTCTCCAATTGGGTGCAGGAGTGAACGAGTATGTTTTGCTCTGCATTTAATTGGGGAGCTGGCTGATAGTGCAACATACACATACAGTACGAAGATGGGCAGATCAGTCAAGCACTTCAATGATGCAGCAGATGGAGCGGCTCTTTATTTATTTATAAAGCACTTTAAAAACAACCTCAAGGCTGACCAAAGTGCTGTACAAAGAAAAACAACACATAAACACATAAGAGCTGAAGACATTCTTAATAGAAAGTATAAAAAGTATACAAATAGCCAACATATTATACAGGGTTAAAAGCCAGAGAGTAAAAATGTGTTTTTAAAAAGGATTTAAAGGCAGCTAGCGAAGGAGCCTGCCTAACATGCAATGGCAAATCGTTCCAGAGTTTTGGGGCTGCAACTGAAAAAGCTCGCTCACCTCGGAGTTTGCATCGTGCCCTGGGAACGCGTAAAAGCATCTGGTCTGCTGACCTGAGGGAACGAGATGGTACTTAAGGGTGCAGCAGTTCCGACAAATAAAGAGGGGCACACCCATTAAGAGATATAAAAACAAATACAAGGATCTTAAAATGGATTCGAAAAAGAATTGGAAGCCAGTGGAGGGAAGTCAAAATCGGGGTAACATGCTCATGCTTTCTTGTGCCAGTTAAAAATCGAGCAGCAGCGTTTTGCACCAGCTGTAGGTGAGCCATGGAGGCCTGGCTAATTCCAAAAAGAAGCACATTACAGTAATCTAGACGAGATGTTATAAAAGCATGTATCACTGTTTCAATGTTGCGCTTAGACAACACAGGCTTGATTTTTGACAGCCGCCTCAACTGGAAAAAGCAGGATTTTACCACTGCATTCACATGGCTATCAAGTTTAAAAGTGGAGTCCATTTTTACACCTAAATTTGTGATCATGGATTTCTCAAATTGAGCCACAGTGGAAAGGTCGATGCAAGGTGTCACGCTGGTGCTATTGGGCCTAAATAGCATGACTTCTGTTTTGTTCTCATTAAAATTTAGAAAATTTAGTGCCATCCAACTCCTTATGTCAGTAAGGCAATCAAGCAGGGGCTGGACAGAACATGGACCTTGGCGCTTCAGTGCATAAAGATGAAGGAAATACCGTGTTTCCGAAAAATAGTGCCGAGTGGCAGCAGGTACAAGGAGAACAGAAGAGGTCCCAGGATGGAGCCCTGTGGTACCCCCCAGGGGAGGGCAACAGAGGTGGAAGTAAAATCATCAATACTGACACAAAAACTCTGAAAGATAGGACCTAAACCATTGGAGAGCTGAACCTGGGATGCCCACCCACTGCTCCAGCATAGAGATGAGGATCTCATGGTCTATCGTGTCAAATGCAGCTGTTAAATCCAAAAGCATAAGTAGTACACAGTCACCAGAGTCCACTGTCAAAAGAATATCATTAAAAACCCTTAACAGACAGGACTCAGTGCTGTGGTGAGTTTTAAACCCAGACTGGAACACTTCCAGAATTGCATGTTTGTCCAGAAAAGACTTCAGTTGGGTATAGATGACTTTTTCCAAGAGTTTGGACAAAAAAGGTAGCTTGGAAATAGGCCTGAAGTTAGACATAACAGAATGGTCCAGACCCATTTTTTTCAGCAGTGGTTGCACAACAGCATGTTTAAAATTTTTAGGCACCACACTAGAGGTTAAAGTACTATTAATAATAGTAAGAATAGAAGGACCCAAGGTAGAAAAGACTTCCTTAAAAAGTCGAGGAGGAACAACATCAAGGGGGGAGCCAGATGGCTTCATACTGAAAACCAGCTGCTTTAAAAAGGACAAAATGACAGGCTCAAAGTGGTCAAACATAGCCAAACAGGGTATTAAAATGGATGGATCATGAGAAGGTGGTGAAATGAGGGCCCTAGTGCTTACAACCTTCTTCAAGAAAAAGTAAAGAAATTTATCGCAAGTTTCCCTAGAGGCTTCCAGAAAGACAGGTTCATGAACATTAAGTGCAGAACTCAATGTGTTAAAATGTACACGGGGGTTGTGAGAGTTAGACCCAATAACTTCAGAAAAAAATTTTGATCTTGCAGCTTTCAAAACTTTCTGATAACACAACCAACTTTCTCTCAATATTTCAAAAGAAACCTGCAACCTGTCCTTTTTCAACCTCCGCTCAGCTCTCCTGCACTCCCGTCTATATGCACGGGTATTAGCATTTAACCACGGCTCGGAGCAGGGCTTTAGTTTCCTGTTTTTTAATGGTGCTACAAAGTCCAAAGCAGTTTACACCCATACCCAATTAGGGAGAAGAGGATAAATTAGCCTGCATGCAACAGAAGAGGAAGAATCGGAGAGGGAAAAAAATTAAACAG